>NC_142156.1:17511500-17661653 GCF_024610735.1 Ursus americanus | reverse complement strand
AAAGATTCCTGGTTTTAAAAGAAAAACCTTCCTTGTAAATTATTTATTTTATCATTATTTTTTACTCTGTTTATTCCTGCTAATGCTTTTTGTCTGCTATTAACGTAAGTACGCCAGCTTTCTTATGATTAAGATTGCTTGGTATATCTTTTTATTTGTTTTCTTTCAGCTTTCTGTGCCCTTACTTTTGTCACTTGTCTTATAAACGGCATATAGCTGGATCTTGTGTGGGTGGTTTCTTCATTCAGTTTAAAACTGTCTTTTGAATTGGTGAATTTAATCTCATTTACATTTACTTTTATTATTGATACATTGGGATTTATTTCCCTTTTGTGCATCCTGTTTACCGTGCTGCTTCTTTCCTGCCATTCATCGCACCACTCTTTCTTTTTATCTTCTTTATTCCCTTTATTCCTTTTCTGTCTTGTATTCTGATATTGTTTACTCTTAAATGTTTAACGTCTGTTTTCCTGACTTAACAGTCTAAATTTAATCAGCATCTCCCAAATGATCCAGGGACCTTAGAGTAATTTAACACCCTCTCCTGCCTTACATGTGTGTTGTTATCCTCTGGTAGGTTGTTTCCATTTTATTTCTTCGTCTCTAAAAGCAGTTGTCATGGTGGTCATTGCTTACAATGACTATTTTATACAGTCATTTCCTGTTTAGATTTACCCACATATTTAACAGTTCTCACCATTGCTGCTTGTATGTTGATCCTTTCTACTGGATTCTGTTTTCTTCTTCCTGATAAATTTCCTTGTTTTGTTTTCTTGTAGTAGTTCTCTCCATAAAGAATCATTACCATAAGTAAACCATCTTTTTTTTCCCCTTAAATAGTGGCTTGCTTATTGCTTTCTGGTTTCTCTTGTGTTGAAAGGTCTGCTCTCAGTTTAATTATCATTAAAGATACTGGTAATGTCTTCCCTATAATTGGTTGTAATATTTTTTTCTTTGTCTTTGGTGTTGTCCAATGTCACTACCACGATCTAAATACAGATTTAGTTTTATTTGCTCTGCTGGAATTTGTACTTTTTGTCTTCCATTAATTCCAGGAAAATTCCACATGATATCTTCAAATATTCTCTCCCTGTTCTTTTTAGTCTGTTCTCCAGGGACTGCTATTAGATGCATGTTAGGCATACTTATCACTTCCCTATGGGGATAACAGGGGGTGTCTGTCCCCTGTTGCATGACTTCGCCTTCATATTTTTATCTTTTTGTGTCTCTGCAATGAATTTTAAATAACTTCTTCATCTTTCTTTTTATCTTCTGAGCCATGTCTAGTCTTATATTTATGCCATTTAATTTTTAATTTCAACGACTTTTTTTCATGTTTGTCTATTTTTACTCACTGTGCTTTTTTTTAAATCTTTTGTTTTCAGTTCCTCCTTTATAACTTTATTTCAAGCATATTTATTTAATAGGTTTATTTCTACTATCCAAGGTTCCTGGAGGGGCTGCGTTTTGTTTGTTTGTTTGTTTTTTAGATCTTCTCATCTTCACTCATAAGGATTGATTGTTTCTGTCTTGTTTCCGTGTATGTTTATACTTTTGGTTTGTGAGCTTATCTTTAGTAGGGTTTTGTCTTTTGAATCCCAGCAGCTAGGATGGAGGGTGTGTCCCTCCAGAGTGGCTTTGTAGTTGGCTCTGCCAGGTGTTTTAGGAATATCACCAGCTTAGAGCTAATTTTGAATTAATATCTCAGCTTAGCAGTTCATGTAGGTAAGGGTAAATTCAAACCCAGACCTGCCTGATGACAGGTCCCTTTCCTCCAGTTGCCGCTGCAGCAGCACAGGTGCATTTACTGGTTAGTTTAGCCATCAGACTTACAGAGCAAAAAAAAAAAAACAAAAGGCTGTCATCTTCTATAGTATCTTCATCTCATTGAGAGGCCCAGCAGCCACAGCCTCTGTTGCCCCTTCTCCCATTTAGGGTGTGTATGACTGTCACCCATGAGAGCCTTAGGTACCTGTAGGTCCCTTTGATACAGAAAAGTCACAGCTCCTTTTTACTACCGGTTTCCTTTTTCCAATAAAAATTAGGATTTTCATTTCCAAGCCTCTTTTGAGAAAGCAAAATTAATGCAATGAAAATCAGAACATCTAATTAACAAATTTAACAGCAAACCAAAGTAATTTTGATGCATAAGTTAGCCCATTTGTCATAGACCAGCAGTGTTTCAAATGGTAGAGCTTCTACCGGTCTTTCAGTTCCTTCAGACGTTCCTGTGAGGGCAAAAGTGGTGCTGTAGGTCCGGGCCCCACCCACTACAGTTTTCACGTAGGAACCACAGTGCCAGATCCCTACTGCTTTTCTTTTCATCTTGGTTTTGCCACAGGAGGATCAAGTACTTCTCGTGCTGGCTTATTTCCGTCTTCATCAATTTCCTGAGGGAGACACCATAACAGGTCCCATATTTACCGATGATTCTGACCTTCTTGGTGTGTTTAGCCTTGTCGCCACAAACTAAGTCTGGGCCCAGGAAAGAGCTCCCACCAGTTTTGTTTTTGTTTTTTCTTTTTTAGTATGGAACGCTTCACGAATTTGCGTGTCATCCTTGTGCAGGAGCCATGCTAATCTTCTGTCATTCCAGTTTCAGTGTATGTTCTCCACAGCAAGCACCCCACCATTTTTTTCTACTGTGCTAGTTACCCCAAACCAGATGTAGTCCCACACAACAAAGGAAGCACACACAACATTACCCATTTGTGTTAACTCTCCTGTTCCCACAGAAACTGCTATGTGAAACCAAGGTCATTCTGAGGCTGGCTTGCTTCAGTCCAGGCCTGGTGTTAACCCTTTACACCCACGCTGAAAAAAAGCTTGGATTCTGTGGGGTTCTCCATTCTAACTTTCCACTCTGTCTTCTGCCCTGCCTGAATATTAGAATCCCTCCGTTACCAAGATTGACTGCTCCCAGCTTCCTTCACCAAGGGCAGGCTCAGGGTGCCATCCTTTGTTTCTGTCCCTGGTAATTCCTCTTACTTCCTTGAGAAGTTCGTTTCCACTCTGCATTTGAAAAGATGTTTACTCCACCTTATCAAGTATATGCAGATATTTTTAACATTTCTAAGTATTTATAGAAGATTTTCAAGTTATCTAACCCAAAATATTATATTTGAAGAAACTTTGAAACTACTCGAACAGCCTGAATTCAAATTCTGATACCCCTTTTCAGCAGTATAATCTTTGGCAAGGTCCTTGGCCTCCACGAACTTTCTCCCAGCATGGTGTTGGTGATATTAATACCTACCTCAAGGGGTTGTGGTGAGATTGAATCACTGACAAGGGTAAAGCTCAGAGGCTCTACCATGGTGTCCAAATTTCTGACCAAGTCCCTGCCAAAGATTTCAGCATCTTCTCCCACTTCCCAGACATACTCCAATATAATGAACTACTTGTTCGTCTTAAATTATTCTTCTTTCTGCCTCCCAAGCTTTCATACATAGTGTTCTTTTTTCCTGAACATTCTCCTCCCTTGTGCACCCTCGCCCCTAACTATTATACTAATCCTTCATCCCTCAACTTAGATATCAGTTTCTCTATCCCTGCCGATCTCCAAGCCTGGGTTAGGTCCTATGAGAGCCCCGCGTTCTCCTATAACACTTATATTTGCCCATGATAGCTGTTTACTTCTCTGAACATACTTTAGGGGAAGGATTTTGGCTGTTTTGCTCACTGTTGTATCCCCAGCTCCTAATAAAGAGCCTGGCACACAGCTCAATACATGGTAGCTATTATTTTTATCAGCACCTTCATCTGTCATAATTCTCAAATGTCTGATTGTTGTATAAATAACTCTTAAGTATGCCAAGAAGCTTAGAGTTAAGTTACAAGACCGACAAGGGCATGCATTGTTTCAGAGCCACATTTTAGGCCTTTGTTTTCCACCTATTCAATCATTTATCCTTTCATTTTAGGAACTAACCCAGGAGTGTGATGAAAAGAAATCTCAGTATGATAGCTGTGCAGCAGGCCTCGAAAGCAATCGATCCAAATTAGAACAGGTAAGAAGAAAATTTTTATTTTAACAATTTAGCAGAAACTGCCTGTGCATGCATGTTTTCATTACACCAACATCAAAAGATTTCCAAATCTTTATCCTTAGCCCCTGAGCCAGTTTCCTAAGCTCCAAAGATCTTTATTTCTTCAGACTTGATGCGTACATACTGAATTCTCCATCTGTACCACAACCACCAAAGTCCGGGCCCTCATCATGCATCTCCTAGCCTGCCACAGTAACCCAGACGTGCTCTTCCACCTCCACCCTCGCCTTCCTAAAGTTTTTTCTCCATAGAGAGCCAAAGAAACCTGTAGAAAACTTAAGCCACCTTCCACTGTCTTCCCATTGCACTTAAAATCTAACTTCCAAACTATGGTCTGCAAGGCCCCCCGCCTCATGAACTTCATGTCCATGTGCTCTGCTCCTCATCCACAGGGCCACAGTCATACTTGCCGCCTTCCTGCACATCAAACAGGCCAAGCTTGTTTTCACCTCACGGCTTTTGCTTATCCTCCTCTCTCTGGGACACTCTGCCTCCATCTCTCCTTTTCATCATCAGGTCTCAGCCTAAATGCTACCTCCTCCTAGAGGTCTTCTCTGATCACCCTACCTAATGTTGCCCATTTGGTCACCCTATCACATTCTACTGCTGACTTTTCTTCATAGTACTTATTCCCATCTGAAACTACCTTCATTACGTGTCTCCTTGTTTATGTCTGTTTCCTCTACTTGAATGAGGGCAGGAATCTATAGTCTTGTTCACTGCTGTGTCCCCAGCACCTAGCACAGAGTGGGGCACACAGTAGGTACTTAATAAGTGAATAACTGAACCTGTAGGTTTTAGAGTGATATGAGTAGTCTCTAGAAAAGATTTCAGCGTAGTCTATTATGGTAAACAAAATTGTAATCACAAAAGAAGAGATTACACTGATGGTATTTTGTTGTATGTTTAAACAGTATTTGATTATTATTCTTTCAATAATGTTGCCCGTTTAAAATTATATATTGTAGGAAGTCAGGGGACTCCGTGAAGAATGTCTTCAAGAAGAAAGTAGATACCATTACACAAATTGTATGATTAAGGTAAAGCAAAGAAAATGGATCAAAAACCTTTCTGAGATTTTTCTGTTTCAAGGACTTAACCTATAACTTGGTCTTTCCACTTAGAACCTAGAAATACAACTTCGTCGAGCTACTGATGAGATGAAGGCATATGTCTCTTCTGATCAACAAGAAAAAAGAAAGGCAATTAGGCAAGTAATTTTGTTGTTTTTGAGTTACTTAATGTTTTCACCTATAGAAGTTTTTTTTTTCAACTAAATTTTTTATTTAAATTCCAGAATAGTTAACTTACAGTGTTCTATAGTTTCAGGTATGCAATGTAGTGATTCAAAATTTTTATACATTACTTGGTACTCATCATGATAGGTGTACTCTTAATCCCCATTACCTATTTCACCCATCCCCCACCTGCTTCCCCTCTGGTAACCATCTATGTGTTCTCAATAGTTAAGAGTCTGTTTCTTGGTTTGTCTCTCTCCCTCTTTTTTTGCCTTTTTTCATTTGTTTTGTTCCTTAAATTCAACATATTAGTGAAATCATACGGTATTTGTCTTTCTCTGACTGGCTTATTTCAGTTAGCATTATACTCTCCACCTCCATCTATGTTGTTGCAAATGGCAAGATTTCATTCTATTTTATGGCTGTCGCCTATAGAAGTTTTATAAACAAAATGGAATTACTAAATTACTAAGATTGGGAGTACTTAAATAAGCAGATACTAAGATATTATTTAGGATTAAATCTTGTTAAACATCTTCCTGATAGTCCAGCCCTAGTAACTAAGTAGAAAACCCATAATTTTCTTGCTGGCTTGCTTACTTTTTTTTTTTTATCATGGCAAAAAAAACATATAACATAAAATTAGCCATTTTTGCCAGTTTTAAGTGTATAATTCAGTTGCATTGATCACATTCACAATGTTGTGCAATGATCACTAGTATATAATACCAACCCTTTGTCATCACTCCAAGCAGAAACTCTTGTAATCATTAAACAATAACTCCACATTCTCCCCTCCCCAGGAATACATATAATTTCATGGTTCCTTTTTTATAAGCACTAAGATTGGTCTATTTTTAAACAACCACATGGCCCAGACTGTAGTCATCTGCCTGCTCATTGTGTAGTGTATGCATGTATTTCAGCTAGAAGCTGTGTGTTTGCAGTGTGCCAGCCTTCAAAACAAGGAAGGGTGTGTAAATACCACTAGTCCTTATATGGTGATTTTTTTGGTAATCCAAGCTTGCAGCATACTGTAATAAATCAAATGCTGCCTGGGAAAAAAAATGCATTTATGGTTGAATTGCTAGCTGTGACAAAATGCAGTAATTGAACAAGATAATCTTTCTTTGCCCCTTACCACAGTTCAGATATTTCATTTTTACCATCCAGTAAGAACTCAAAATAAGGATTCACGTTTATTCTAGATTGCACTTGAGATTTTTAGTGGCATTTATATTAATGTTACAAAAAGGAAATCTAATAAATGGAATGTTGCAGAGTCTAATTTTTTAAATATATAATGCCCTGGAATGCAAGCCAGACTGAACATGTCCTATAAATAGAAGAGTATTTCTTCTAATACTCTGACATGTTACACATATTTAATGTACTTATTCACATTCTTTCACTGAATATAACCTTTGCTGAAATAAATCTGTATGGTCAATGGTAATATCTTACAAATGTGAGAAGTTACTTTTATCCTTGACAGAAAAGTTTTAGAAATTAAGTTCCATTTCTTCCAAAGTTACAATATAAATAGTAAAGAAGGAAATATTGCCCCTGAACTATTGGTTTTCTGGCCAGATAGTCTTCTTCATCATTTTAAAATACATCCTAAACCTTTACCATTCCTTTGTTTTCCTATAGAAAAAATATTTTTCCCTGGCTAGAGTAATACAGAGGAATATTATTTTTTTAATATATTTTTTAAAGATTTTATTTATTTATTTGACAGAGAACTAGAGAGCGCAAGTAAGCAGAGCGACAGGCAGAGGGAGAGGGAAAAGCAGGCTCTTTGCTGAGCAGGGAGCCCGATGCGGGGCTCGATCCCAGGACCCTGGGATCATGACCTGAGCCGAAGGCAGCTGCTTAACCAACTGAGCCACCCAGGCGCCCCTACAGAAGAATATTATGAATAAAATGGAGTTAATTATACTCTAAATTCACAGATACATGTTTAAAATATTGTTATTATTATTATCATTTTTATTGACACAATATTTTTATTGTTATCCCATTTTCTACTTTTATGATACTTTTGAATAAGACCAAAGGTCTAAGGAATTAGCATGGTTTTGAAAAATTATCTGCAAATTTTAGTTTTATTTAGAGTCAGGATGTTTTATTTTGAAATACTAAAGAGGGACTCATAAAATTTCTTTCTAACCTGGTTTTTCCAATTCTGAGTTTTGTGACCTTGGGCAAATCATTTCCTCATCTATAAAATAAGGAGAACAATTTATACCATCAAAGATCAAGTTAAATATAATGCATGTAGCAGTGTTTTAGAAATTATGTAGTATGAGCTCCTGGAGGACAAGGACTCTGTCTTGTTTTCTTCCTGAAACCCCAGGGTATGCTTGGTATATAACAGGTGCTCCATAATTATTTCTTGAATAAATTCATCAAATAAATTTAAAAATTACATATTAGTGTTGTATGGTAAAAGAGCATGAGCCTTTGATTTCTTGATTAAATATAAATGGAAATTCTAAAACAGTTTGGACATTTCTCAGTCCTAGGGTAATAAATGAATTATTTAGAGCTATCCAAACTTGGGGTACCTGGGTGGCTCAGTTAAGCTGCCGACTTTTGATTTCGGTTCAGGTCATGATCCTCAGGGTTGTGAGATCAAGCCCTGTGTCAGGCTCCACACTAGGCATGGAGCCTGCTTAAGATTCTCTCTCTCCATCTAATCAATCAATCTCTCCCCCATCCAACCAGTCTCTCCCCCAATCAATCAATCAATCAATCCGAACTATATCAATAAGTTCTTTTTAAGGAGTAAATCATTTATATTCTCCTAGCTGTTTTTCACTGGAGAGCTGGAAAGATAAACAGTTTGACTTAGTGTCTCATAAATTTTAAGGTCAAAATAAAGGTTCATCAAAATTGTATTTGTTCCCTTCCACCCTCATTTCCATGTCTAAATTCTGCCTTCAATCCAGCTCTATAAGGACTTTGAGTACTTTTTTTCTTTAAGATTTATTTATTTATTTGAGAGAGAGAGAGAGAGTGGGAACACGGGGAGGGGCAGAGGGAGAGGGAGAGAAAGTCTCAAGCAGACTCCACACTGAGCCCGAAACCCCTCACAGGGCTGGATCCCAGGACCCTGATATCATGACTTCAGCCAAAACCAAGAGTCAGGCGCTTAACCAGCTGAGGCACCCAGGCGCTCCAAGGACTACGAGTACTTTTTATTCCCATTCTCTCCAGTCTAGTCATATTTACCTCCCTTTTTGCATGAATGTGGATCGTCCTTCATTTAAGCTGCTAGAATTTCTCTTTGTGGTTTATGATTTCTTAGATTTCCAGTTTTGTGCTGTTTAACTTCTTACTACAGTGTAGCTTTACACAGAAATACTGTCTTTCTCTGTGTAAATTTGAGGTCCAAAGTCTCTTTTATCTTCTTTGTCATTGGTTCCTTTGTCCTCTCCTTCGATCTTTGTCCTTAACACTTTAAATATCACTTTTTGTCTTATGGAGTATTACAATATAATTATACTTTTGGGGCTTCTGGCTGGCTCAGTTGGTAGAGTGTGCGAGTCTCGATCTTGGGGTTATAGGTTCAAGCCCCATGTTGTGTGTAGATTACTTTAAAAAATTTTAAATCTTAAAATATATATCTGTATAATTATACTTTTGTTTAAAAACTCAATACAATGTTATTTGTATTTTTTAATTTTTACTTGAAAACTACAGGGTTTTTTTTAGTTTACAAAAGATATGCTTATCAAAACAATAGTAACCATTGTGAAGTACAGTACACAAAAACTGAATGTTGCCCACATTGTCATGCCTCAGAAATACCTATTGTTAATATTTTGGTGTAGGGGCACCTGGGTGACTCAGTCAGTTGAGCATCCGACTCTTGATTTTGGCTCAGGTCATGATCTCAGGGTTGTGAGATTGAGCCCCGTGTCGGGCTCCAGGCTCAGGACAGACAGAGTCTGCTTGTCCCTCTCCCTCTGCTTCTACCCCCACTTGCACTCTCTCTCTCTCTCAAATAAATAAATTTTAAAAATATTTTTTAAAAATAAAAATAAATAAAAATATTTTGGTGTATAATTACTCCATATTCTTTTCCCATGCATTTGCTGATGTGTGTGTGTGTGTGTGTTAGCAAATGCATGGGGAAATTTTATGTGTATGTATACAAAAATCAGGTTAAACTACATATACAGTTTTTCTCTTAATTATATACCTAAAATTCTCTCTATTTCGGTATTTATAGATCTATCCCCTCCCTTTTACAACTCTATATTATTCCTTTGAATGGATGTACCATAATTTATTTAAATATTTCCCCATCTATTAACATCTAGTTTGTTTGCAGATTTTCACTGTTATAAGCAATGGTGAATTAAATAGTCTTTACATTCATCTTAAGTTACCAGAGTTTTTCTTGTAAGATGACTTCCTAGAAATAAAATTGCAGGGTTAGATGTTATTTAATGTTTATTTAAAATGTATATCCTTTCTCCTTTCTACAAACCTCTTCAAAAATAAAGTGTGACTAGGGTGCCTGGTTGGCTTACTCGGAAAAGAATCCGATTCTTGATCTCTGGGTTGTGAGTTTGAGCCCCACGTTGGGTGTAGAGATTACTTAAATAAATTACAACTTAAAAATATAATAAAAAAATAGAGTGTGCCTTAAGCAAAAATGCATTACCATTGTTTTAAGTGTAAATTAACCAGAAATAGTACTTAACATTTTAATTCTCTTAATTTCTTATGCGGTGGTTTGTGAGTTTTTCTCCATAAATTACTGTTTACTAGAAGAACAGACTAAAGATGGGGAAAGAGAGTGTAATGGTTTTCATTCTGATTCCAATACTCTAAACTGTCTGTATTTTCTACTATATTTAGATTGATAAGTTAATTTATAATTTAGTTGTATGATCAAATCAATTGAAGTAAATTGAAACTAAATCATTATGTTGATCCCCTAGGGAACAGTATACAAAAAATATTGCTGAACAGGAAAACCTTGGAAAGGTAAGAATGTATTATTTATTTTTTTAAGTGTGTCTTAATTTAGGGTTTCAGTACATGGTTTTGATATTGTCATTCTTTTTAAAAGGTTATAGTACAGTTTTCAAAGGGAAATTGGATCTTTCTTAATCTCTTGCAAAGATGAAGACTCTAGGAATTTATGTGTGTGTGTGTGTGTGTGTGTGTGTGTGTATGTGTGTGTATACAAAAGTGAAGGCATGTGGATTTTTGGAGAAAAATCTGGTTTTATTTAACAAGGAGTTTATGAGAAGGTTCTGGATAAGAAACAAAACTGCCACTTGTAATGAACTACAAGTTTTCAAATAATTCTCAGGTATCTCTTTATGAGATAAGTATAAATTTATTTATTTAATAAACACAAAGCTCATTACTGTAATCCAGACACTGTTCCATGCCCTTTACAAACATTGATTCATTTAACACAAATAATCAAAAAACCTTCCTTGTCATATTCAACTCCTTCCCTGCCAGTCTTATGAAAGCAGGAGTACATAATTAAGTCTTATTTTCTCAGTTCTCCAAACCACTCCTAGTAGAAGAGGTGGAAGATAGTAAAGGCCTTGACCACTGGGGCTTAAGTGACCCAATTCATTGATTATTTTGATTGGCTTCATAAAGCAACACATTTTGACAGTAATTTTAAAGACACCAGCTCTGTCGTGTTTTTTTTTTTTAAGATCTATATTTAGCAGCAACTCAAGACTGGTGTCCTTATTTATATTTTCTTTTTTTTTCTTTTTTTTTTTTTTTTTTTGAGAGACAAAGAGTGCAAACAGCAGGGGGAGGGGCAGAGGGAGAGGGAGAGAGAGAGAATCTTAAGCAGGCTCCAGGTTCAGCACAGAGCCCAGTGTGGGGCTCCATCTCATGACCCTGAGATCACAACCTGAGCCAAAATCAAGAGCTGGAGGCTCAACCAACAAAGCCACCCAGGCACTCCTCTTTTTTTTTCTCTCTCTTCTTTTAAGATTTATTTATTTATTTTGGTGGCAGAGGGGCAGAGGGAGAGGGGGAGAGAGTCTTAAAACAGACTCTGCACTGACTACAGAGCCCCACGCGGGGCTCAATCTCATGACCCTGAGATCACAGCCTGAGCCAAAACCAAGAGTTGGTTGCCCAACTGACTGCGCCACCCAGGCGCCCCTTTATTTACATTTACTAGTTTGAATTATTTTAAAAAACGTACATGTATCTATGCTTTTACATAAGTGCTGAATTAGCTCCCATAAACTTGTAAGTAATATTCTAAAGTTAAACTCCAGGGAAAAAATGGTATGGAGAAAAACGGCATAATTATTTTTTTTCCAAAGATTTTATTTATTTGAGAGAGCTAGAGAGAGAGCAAGAGCAGGGGGAGAGGCAGAGAGAGAGAAACAGACTCCCTCCTGAGCAGGGCGCCTGATGTGGAACTCAGTCTGAGGACCCTGGGATCATGACCTGAGCCGAAGGCAGACACTTAACTGACTGGGCCACCCAGGCACCCAACAATGGCATAATTATTAAGTAAACTTTTGTAAAGTCTTTTGAAAAAGACTCTTAAAAAAATAAAAAACGTATAAGAGACATTTTTTATGGAAAATTTCAAGCCTATATAAAAAGTAGAGGAAATAATGTAATGAATTCATGTGTAACCGTCACCCATCTTCAGTAATTAAACTCATGACCAGTCAGGTAAGTATCTGCCTTCAGCTCAGGTCATGAGCGCAGCATCCTGAGATCGAACCGCACATTGGGCTCCCTGCTCAGCAGGGAGCCTGCTCCTACCCCTCCCTCTGCCCCTACTCTGGCTTGTGCTCTCTCTCTCTATCAAATAAATAAATAAATAAATAAAATCTTTTTAAAAAAAATTAAAGGAAACCTTAAAGCTGATTCCTCCATTTTGTCAGAGAAATTTTGAATTCTGTGCACTTTCTTCCATTTATGGGATGACATGCCATACTCAAAAGGAAAAAAAGAAATAATTTCATGTTTGAAAGCATATATTTGAATCAAGTTGTAAACATTCACTAGAGGCTTTTGGGTTTTAGGATTTAGAATGATTGTCGATAATTAGCTTTCATCCAAACATTTCATATATTACATAATGTATTTTTTCATATGAAAACATTCCTCTATTTCTTTTGTTTTGAAAAGTATGTGGATGGATGCTTTGTGTAGAGAAATATTTATCAAACCTGAATCCTTTCAAAGATCCAAATGTAATTGCTAAATCTGAATAAAGATTATTCTTTCCCCTTCCAGTGTGGTGTTTTATTGCAGGATCTTTGCAAAAACTGGTAGTAGCAGTATGACAAGTGTATTTCAGCAAAAGGAACCACTGATTAGCTCAGCCCCCAATTGTCAGTCTGTATCATTTAAGAAACAAAGTTCCTCAATCCTCTCATTGCTAGAGTAGATCTAAATTTTTTTTCTTTCCAAATGCTCTTTCTTTTTTTTTCATTTTTTAAATTTTAAATTCAATTAACATATAATGTATTACTGGTTTCAGAGGTGGAGGTCAGCGATTCATCAGTCTTACATAATACCCGGTGCTCATTACATCACATGCCCTCCTTAATGTCTATCACCCAGTTACCCCACACTCCCACCCCTCTCCACTCCAGCAACCCGCAGTTTGTTTCCTATGATTAAGAGTCTCTTATGGTTTGGCTCCCTCTCTGGTTTCGCCTTCTTTTATTTTTTCCTCTTTTCCCCTATGATCCTCTGTTTTGTTTCTTAAATTCCACATATCAGTAAGATAGAGTAGATCTAAATTTTTAAGGAAAACACCAAACCTAGCCTTTCAAAGTGATGATAGCCTAAGCCTTCCAAACCAGCATAGACTGGACATCCGCAGCCCTCCTCAGGCCAGCTGGGTTTCTGGAATTAAACCAACCTATAGTGCTACAATTCACACTACCATATACTAGAATTTGCCTTACCAAGAACTATGGAATACTGTACTGAAAGTTATAACTCCCCTCAGCCCCACTATATCACCTCCCCTTTAAAGAACAATGAAATCTGTGAAAAGTATTCTTGTACATTACAACTATCAACAAAATAAATGTGGCGTTACTGTATCAAGTGACAGTAACATTAAAAATAAATTATATACTAAGGTAGTTGTATTCATAAAGTTAAAGGTTTCAAACACACATGGTTATGAAGCACATTAAATTTAATATTTCTGACACAGACAGTGCCCACATACTGTCGTCAGTTTCTTTAAATAACTTATAGGTGGTTAGGATTTCTGACAAGGAAGTTATTCCAATAATATAAGAAAATGTATAGTTAAGTAGTACCTTAATCTTAAAATCATTCTAAGAACTGTTAAAATTCTTGATCTGACTTACTACTTTTGTTTTAGTTCTTGAGGATAAAAATATTTGGTGTAAAATAATTTATTTACTTTAAGTTTTTATTTAAATTCCAGTTAGTTAACATACAGTGTAATTCTAGTTTCAGGTGGACAATATAGTGATTCCATACTTCTATACATGGTGCTCATCATAAGTGCCCTCCTTAATCCCCATCACATCAACTATTCAGCCCATCCTCCCACCCACCTCCCTTCTGGTAACCATCAATTTATTCTCTACAGTTCAGAGTCTGTTTCTTGGTTTGCCTCTCTCTCTCTCTCCCTCTCTCTCCTTTTTTTGTAAATAGACTTAAATAGATGTATTTGCATTCCAGGTACTGTGTCAAAAATTTGCTATTTACTTTTGCTATTTTTTTAGAGAGAGAGCATGCACAAGCACAAGCAGAGGGGAGAGGCAAAAGCAGACTCCCCGCTGAGTAGGGAGCCCTATGAGTGGGCTCGACCCAGGATCCCCGGGATCACTAGGACCCTGGGATCACAACCCGAGCTGAAGGCAAAAGCTAACTGAGCCACCCAGGCACCCCTAAATTCTGTTAATTCTGCTTTGTTTCCCGTTGCTATTTGCTGTTAATTTTGCTTTCATTAGCCATAGCTGGGAAGGGCAGTCTTCAGTAAAGTGTTTTGAATCCAGGCCTCAGCTTAGTTTAGCCTCTTGTTTGGGCTAAATTATGACGAGGCTTCTCATTTGTGTCCTTAGATCAACTATTAGATCAACCATATACCAAGAGAGGAAAGGATGGGGATGGTTCTGTGTTACCTGTTTCCGTCTTTGCTTCTTTTTCTGTCCTTGGTTATTCCTCACACTCAGTGTCACTGTGTACATTTCTGTCACGCTGTGTTTCCTGATGTGTGCGCTGTCATGATCTCTGTTTTCCTCTGCCTACCTGCCTTCCTTTCTTTCCCTCTTCCTTCCTTCCTCTCATTTTCTCTGACTTTCTGCTATGCCTCCTTTCAGTCATCCTTTCTGGATTTGCCCTAATACAAAACCAAAGTATATTTTTACAATTTATTGGAACATTTTCTTATTCCTGTTTATAATTTTAGAGTCTGTGAGTAGAACAGTTTTGACAGATGGAATCATATAGGCTATTAGTAACAAAAACAAGTCTGGGGGCACCTGGCTGACTTAGTTGGTAGAGCATGAGACTCTGAATCTCAGTGTTGTGAGTTCAAGCCCCATGCTGGGCAAGGAGCCTACTTAAAAATAAATAAAAATAAAAACAATTCTGATAAAGATATGGCTTATTTAATAGTGTACTTTTTAAAAAATCACAAAACCTTCTTCCTGAGGAATATATGCATACAATTTGATTTATTTGGGCACACATAGAACACACACAGATTCAGGAAAGAATAGAATATTTAATAATAATAATAATAATAATAATAATAATAATAATAATAATAATAAAATAATAATAATATATAACATATGATAGTTTCTCAAGTATTTCTAGATCTACTTTGTCATGTGAAAAAATAATCTTATGGAGTGCCTGGGGGGCTCAGTTGGTTGAGTGTCTGCCTTCAGCTCAGGGGTCCTGGGTTTGAGCCTCAAGTCAGGCTCCTTGCTCAGCAGGGAGTCTGCTTCTCCCTCTGCCCTACCCCCCTGCTCATGCTCTCTCTCACTCTCACCCACGCTCTCTCTTGAATAAATAAATAAAATCTTAAAAAAAATAATCTTATAAGGCAGATAATTTTATAATTATCCCCTTTTATCAGCCTTAACTGACAGTTGAGAGAAGTGAGGTCCACAAAAATTGTCTTTCTTATAGCTTGTGACAAAGCCAAGTTTGAAACCAAAGTCTTCTGACTTCCAAAATCTGCACTTTTTTCTACATCATGGTACTGTTTCATTTTCCTGATTCCCTTTATTTTTTCACTCCCTTTCTTTTATATTTTTCTATTCTTTTTAACTTCAAGCTTCCTACATCTGTCATCAATTTAATTAACTTTTATCATCTTAGTTTTCATACATCTCAGAAGAACCTGGTTTAGTTAACTGTTATTCATCAGATGTACAAAAAGCAGACCATGTTCTTCTGTTGACAGTAATAGAAGTAAATCCCTGAAACTGAAACTCAGTCATTCTTGATTTTTTTTTTTTTTATGGTAGAAACTCCGAGAAAAACAAAAAGCTGTACGAGAAAGTCATGGTCCAAATATGAAACAAGCGAAAATGTGGTGTGATTTTGAGCAGTTGATGGAATGTAAGAAACAGTGCTTTCTGAAACAACAAAGCCAAACTCCCATGGGTCAGGTAATTCGGGAGGGCGGGGAGGACCGGTTGGTGCTCTGAATCCCCGTGCCATCATTCGGAGTTTTCAGCTGATACTTCTAGATGTAAGCACAATCCCGTAATGCATTTCTTTTCTGGAAAGTGATTTGTACATTTTGCTTTCAGGTTAGCCATTCCCTAGTAAGTTTCCTTGGAAGATGATGTTCAGGTAGATTTAGGTTTTAAAGTTTTTTAATATGACAAACGGCTTTTATTGTTTGGCTTAGTTTAGAGAGCAGTGGTGTCTTAGGAGTTTTATGAGACAGGAGACTAAGTTTACTCTCTGTAAATGTAAACATGTGTCCATTAAGAAGCATGTAGTTTTTTTAAAAATGTAATAACCCAGTGGCTTAATGTTCTTAATCTTTTTTTAACTTTAGAGGAATCTTTTAGGAACTAATATCTCTTGTTTTGAAGAAACATTTATCTGAAGTTCAGCAATTCCTACAGTTTCACTTCAGTTTCTCTTTCTTCTGTAAAATTCAAGAAAATTTGCTATTTTGAATAACATATTTGTTCTGTCTGTATTATTTAAAGGCGAATAAAACTTGGTGCACATATGATGACTATTTACTTTTGAATTATATAGCTGTGCCAAATTATTATTTTTTAACTATTTGTGTTATAGAATTGTATTAAATTTACAGATTATTACTTATTTTTACCCAAAATCTAATATAGTATTTAGGTCTTGGGTACTTTTATTTTAAATATAATAAGTAGTCACAGAATATAGAAATTATCATGTGCT
This sequence comes from Ursus americanus, assembly GCF_024610735.1. Lineage (NCBI taxonomy): Eukaryota > Metazoa > Chordata > Mammalia > Carnivora > Ursidae > Ursus > Ursus americanus. Next base: position 17,644,954 of record NC_142156.1, on the reverse strand, counting down.
AAAAAGCTACTGTAGGATTCCAAGTGAAATTCAAGGGTCCAAAGTGCTTCTAATTTCTGCTTCATTTGGATAGGGTACTTGAAGATTTCTTTGATTTTTCCTTGAAGAAAGATACTAAATTCATATGCTACCCTTTACTTCACTTCAGTTTCATTATACTTTTTAAAATGTCTTCTTTTAGGGGTGCCTAGTTGGTGCAGTGTGTTAAGTGTCTGATTCTTGGTTTCGGCTCAGGTCACGACCTCAGGGTCCTGAGCCCCACATCGGGCTCTACGCTCAGTGCAGAGTCTTCTTGAGACTTCCTCTCCCTCTGCCCCTCTGCCCTGCTCTCGCTTTCTCTCTCTCTCTAAAATAAATAAATAAATCTTTTAAAAAAATAAAATGTCTTCCCTTTAGATTTGAAAACTCAGATTTCAAATTATCAGCATGTCCATCCTGGGTTAGTTCTCTGTAGGTAGCCTGGGGATGGCAGTGAGAGGCAAAGAACATTTCAATGAAGAAAGTTGTTTCTACCCTGTGCAAAACATGCAAACTTGATTATGGCTTTGGATCTCTTTGTTTCCAAGTGTGTTCTTCTCTTACTTTTGTTTGAAAGCTTCTTCTTGGCAATCAGATAAACTTACCAATAGGGAGACTATTGGTAACTGCTATCGCAAGAAAAGATGGGATCCATCAGTGCAAGGAAGAACTTACCAAGAAAGTATGGAAAGAAACTTCTTTTAATAAATTTCAAGAAAAAAAAAGAAGCATTTTAATATTATTGTTATGTGGTTTCAATCTGGGCCTTAGCTTACTTTAGCCTCTTATTTGGGCAAGTATCAGCCACCAGATTTCTCATTTGTGCCTTTAGATCAACAACGAGATATACCAGATACTAAACGAGGAAAGGCTGTGTTTCAGTATGGAAACAAACCTTTCTTAATTCAATAAATCAGTTTTTGAACATTGAAGTAGATGTATTTGTTCACTGTTGGCTACTGGCTTGTTATTTTTAAGCCAGTGGCAAGTGATGTTCCTTTAACCAGAGTATGAATTCCTTTGCAAATTTTTGGAAAAGACTAGATGTCCCTCACAGAAATGAAACAGCTTTTTATCCCCCTAAGGAAAGTCAGCTTGTAAGATTATAAAACTTGGTGATTAATTTTTTTTAGCCCTTACTATCCTTGATGCTCTTCTCTTAATTTTAAAATTTGTTAAGGACAGATACTCCAAGGAATGCTTATAATTCTGATTTGATTATTGCTTGCCATCTTTATTCCACACAGAAGGAATATGTGGATTAAACACTAGGCAGCTCCAAAATTACTTTATTAACTGAAGCAGAACATCATTATTACTTCAAGAAAAGCAAATTGAAAAAAAAAAGCCACCCTAAAGTACAAAGTTATTTATAGTTTTTATGTAACATTGGACATTTAGTAATGCATCTTAATGGGTTTTATAAAGTGACTTTCCACTCATTTTGTGATTTGATTGGAACATTAAAAAGCTTTGACTAACTCTGACAGTTTTAGACAGCTGGCACTTAGAGAAGAGCTTATTACATTTTTCCTTCAGGATTGATACTTTAGCTGGCTAATTGATGAGAGTACTTAATCATTTTGGAAAATAATCTGTCTTCCACATGATGGCCCAAATAAAGAAGAAAAATGTAGCCTGTGAAATCTGCTTTTGCGTTCATGGATTTGCTCCTCCTAGGATTCAGTGTTGCCAACTGTTGCATGGGACTGACTGTATTAACTGTAAATTTCAAAAGGCCACTACTTATCTTGTTTTCTATATTAGTTCAGGAAATAATCCAACTTTAAAGGTTGTCCTTTAAGAGCAATCTTGTAATAGGATAATGTCTTTTCTGTTATAAGTCTATTAACATCTAAATCCAAGATCATGTATTTTTCTGGTCCAGGGAATACCAGAAGGGACTTAGGACATTGTCAAAGGCTTGTGGAAATCAAACCAGATCTTAGGAAATTATAGAACACTTAACTTTCTTCTTTAGATTAATACTTTCTGTCATTTTGCTTTAGTTCAGTAGGCAGCAATAGTAAAAGAAGCCATTTTATTAAACTATCAAATCCAAATGTATCATTCTGCCTTATTAGTTTATATAACATATATAAATTTTCTGGAAACTTTTAAGCTCTGTGCATTTTCCAAATATGATTATTTCTTAACTTTTTAGGCTAACATGATCCAGAGCACCTTTTGGTAATTGGAGTAAAAAGAAGAGACTGAATTTGTTGCTCAACTAAAAATGTATAAATTTGCTGAATTCTTCTGAATCCAGTTTGAAAATATGCACAAATGGATAACTTGCCAAAGCTGCCTTTACAAAGGCAAAATCCAGTTTGTATTGAAAAATGACTTCCTATGGAGATGTGTGTCTTAGAGAAACCTCCTTGTCATACACAGGCATTTACCCTACATTAGTGACTAATGAGCATGAATCAAAGGCTTGTTTCTACAAATGGTTCTAGGCGCTTACATCATTCCTCTTGCTTGGCGTGAAGGAGTGTTTAGCCCTAGGGAGTGGGTAAGTAAGCAGCCTGATGATTAACTTCCATTAAACCCGGTTATTTCAATAACTTATCCATTGTTGTAGTGAAAGTAAGATCTAGATTGTGTATACAACGAATCCTTCTTTTTTAAACAATCTGTGGCAGCCAGGAGATTTTTTTTTTAAAGTTGTACTTTTATTAAATATGTAATTGTTTCTCTACCCAGAAGGAGCTACTGGCTTGGCTCCTCCTCCCTTTCCTTTTAATGAGAACAGTTTAATTAGAGCTGTTTAGTAGATGGCAGCTAGGCATGAGGTGAGCATTTTGTCCAGAAATGATAGAGAGAGGTCTTTCGGAGTTATCTGTATATTTTCAATCTTTGGCTCTCTCAAGACAAAAAAAGAGAAAGTTGGCTGTAACTGTCATTCAGTCCCATCCCATCCTTGCAAAAGAAATCAAAAACTAAAACACAGTATCCAAACAAGTATTTTCTAGAAGACTTGGACAAACATATGCTTTCTGCTCCCATGCTCCCTCTTTTGGCAAATTGGAAGTACTTTCTCGGCAAACATAATTTCACAATTTCCTCTCTAGAATTGCCGAGAGACTTGAGTCACCAAACTTGGTTTACTGCTATGGAAATTCACTATTCAGACAGAACACACGAGGAAATTAAAGATTTCTGTTTTTCAGGAAAAGTATTGTTTCCACCTCAGTTCAGAGTGTCACAGCAGGGTCCTGGCAGGGCTGCTGCATTGCCCTGCACGCGGTAACCTGGTAAATAGCCATAGCATTTTGGAGCTTGAAAGGAACCTTGGAATGATTTGGGTAATCATTTATTAAATTGGGACCTTTGAGAGCTCTCTTTCACCCTCTCAACAGTGCAGAAATCAGCACCGTGCTGCTCATAGCGAATCACTTTCCAGCCTCAGTGGAGTAACCGCAATGCGGCTCACTCCTCACGAGGGAGCCTGTTTCATTGTTAAAGAGCACCGCCTGATTACTTTCTGGGTTCTAAAAATGAAGCAAACTTATAGAGGGAGGACGTTTTTTTAGAAACACCAGTTAGGCAGAGCGAGAGTGAACCAATTTTACTCCCTGAAGCTTTGTAATCATAATCATGATTGAGTACTTAGTATGGACCAGATACTGTCCTAAGTGCTTCGTGTGTCTGAACTGATGTAACTCTCACAATAACCCCAGGAGGTAAATACTGTTATCCCCACTTAATAGATGAGGAAACAGGCACAGATAGGCTTCCACGGTATTACACAGCTGATAGCTGTGGGCAGAGCCAGGGCCCAAAGACTGTGCTCTTCAGTCCTGTGCTGTATGAACTACAGTGTGACCCATGTATATACTGGTTGTATATATGCAGACAGGCTGATGTCCAGTTAATGAACTATAATATGTGCGAAATTACAGTTCTTTTTTTAAAACGTGTTCACTTACTATATACCTAAGGGGGAAAAAAAACTTTAGTAAATGAGTAAAAATAAACTCTACTGTCCAGATGTGGGAATTATGCTAAAAATGAATGTCAAGTAAATGCATAAAAGAAAGAAGTAATAGTTTTGGACACAGAACAAATGGAAGCTTTATGGGTTATAATTTAAATCTTTCTCTGTAAAAGTGTTAAAATCATATATGTCTTCTGTTGCTGGACATATAGATTCCAGTTTTTTATGAACAATGCTGCAATGGAACTTAAAAATTGAAATACAGTACAATATTAAGTAAAACCACCAAGTTTATTTAATTTGGTCAAATCCAGAATCCATTGAATCGTTTTATAGATGTTTCTTGCCTTCCTTTATGAAAATGCCAAGGCTAAACCAAAGAAGTTAGCAAGATATTACTTAATTAATTAGAGAATGAAATTGTAAATTCATTCATTTATTTATTTGCAAATATTTATTGAGTATCTTCTGTGTGCCTGACATTGTGCTAAGTGCTAAAATATAAAGTGAATACGACCTGGTTTTGGCTTTCAAAGAGCTCACAATCTAGAATACTCTAATATGTAGCAAAAATTGAAGTTCTTTTATGTATAAAAAGAACTAGGAGCTCAGAGGAAGAAGCAATTAATTCTGACATGGGGGACTGAGGAAAGGCTAATGAAAGAGGTAGGACTCAAGCTGGGTTTGTAACAAGGAGTTAAGATTTTGATAGCCATGGGAAAGGAGGAAGACATTAAGGCATTTGAGAACACGAAATTACCCAAATACATGAGAGAGAAGAAGGAGCTCCTATCATGTGCCAAACCCTTGTGCTCTGTAATTTGATGTGCTAGGCACTCAGCTAAACTCTGTGAAAAGGTACAGTAAGTGTATAAGACATGGCCCCATCATTAACAGGACTAACAATAAATTAAACAGTAGCAAACATATTAAAACCTAATAATCAAGTGCGAAATTCCATGGTGGTACTATCAAAGTTCAATCACGACAGAGATCTAGAGAAGACAAAAGGCTCAAAGTGGAGTCCAGGAGGTCTTGTCCAAGAGGGAGGAATGATCGGGGCCTGGAAAGATGAGGATTTGGACAGGTGAATGGGAGAGCATGAGAGGGCCTCAGGGATGAAACCAGCAGGTGCTCATTGGTCCTTTCCTGCATCCAGCTCCATATCAAGCACATCAAGCAGGAAAAGCCATGGCCTCCCCTTTCAGGGAACTTGAAATCTTAGTTACCAAGATGAGAAATGTAACCAATAATTGAAGCAGTTTTCAGCACTGGATTATCCAGTAGGCAAACTGATAAACTCTGAATTTTCTGAAAGTGTTTGATATTTCAGAGATCAAAGAAGTTTTCATTAGAAAAATCATAACTAGGGGTGCCTGGGTGACTCAGTCTGTTAAGCATCTGTCTTCAGCTCAGATCATGATCGCAGGGTCCTGGAATGGAGCCCTGCGTGGGGCTCCCTGCTCAGTGGGGAGCCTGCTTCTCTCTCTCCCTCTGCCCCTCCCCCTGCTTGTGCTCTCTCACTTTCTCTTTCAAATAAATAAATAAAATCTTAAAAAAAGAGAAAAGAAAAAAAGAAAAATCAGAACTATTAGACTTCCTTATACTCTTCTCAGGGTTTAGGATCTCTAAAAGTTTCAATGCAGCTTTTTGGAATGGGATCAAGAGTTAACAGATCTAAGGGCAAAAGGAAAAAACACTTTGGGCTGAAGCAATTTGGGCAGGCTGGAGATGCAGGTACAAGTTAAAACCCTTCTGGACACAAGGGCAGAATGTGGCTCAGGGAGGAAGCAAGAGCTCCACGGGGAAGAGGGAGCCCTGAGAAAGGAATGCCCTCAAGGACTAACCAGGCAAGACTGGAGGGAATTGGGAATAATTTGGAGATGGAAACCAAATTGCTGAAGGTTTTGAGGTAGTGCAATTGCAAGTCATGTCCATTTGGTGTGTGATAATCGGGAGTTGTTAATATCCCTGCTTCTCCTTGGACACTTTATGAAATCAGAGACTCACTACATTGTAGAGAATGACAGATGATCACTGCCACAGGAGACTGTTATCATGGACTAAGTTTGTTTTTTTCATGACAGAGGAGAGGCAATAAGCCAGTTATTTATTGCTTTGCATTTAGGGGGATTTTTTTTTTTAACACTAACTCAAAAGATTCAGCTTTTTATTATTTGATTCAGGTTACAACTCTGTGTCATCTCTATCACCACCACTTTTTCATTCTATGTAACATTTTCAGATGCATGAAAAAGATTTGATAATTCCAAGGAATTGAGCTTAGAAACAGCGTATTTAAGAGTTATACTTCTGTTGAGAGACATTTTTATAAGTTTATATGATTTTCTATATATTAAAAAATGTGAGAAAAAATTCAGAGCTGGTGTTTATGCTTGATTTCTTTTTCTTGAGAGTAGGAAAAAGAACTCCTTTTTGTTGTAGTTAATTGCCAAGTCGCCAAGGAGAGCCTCCACGCTTGAAGAGACCCACTTGCTAGTGACCTGGCAGTGTCAAACAAATGTTCAACTTTTATTCTGACACTTCTTGAAGAATTTGATTGAAACTATATATGTCCAGATAACACTCAGCAAAGTGCCCTTCTTGCATTTGTTTCAAGATATATTTGGAAACAAGAGAGATGACCTTGGATGCAGCTGCTTTTCCAATTTAGGACTTCTCTCTGGGTCTACTGAATAATATTTCCCAACATTGAAAATTAAAAGGATGGAAAAACATTTTAGTTACTATATGCCATAAGTCCTATGATGGAGGATTTTTCCCCCCAGCAATATGTTCTGCCTCTAAAAGAATGATATATTTAGACCACAAACTCTATGTTAGCTTTCTAACCATCTATTTCAAAATACATTTAGGAACACATTTGCTTTTCATCAGAGCGCCTTTTTGTAATCTAAATTGAGCTGTCCTTGCTTTTTAAAATATTTTAGCATCTGAGAAATAAAAAATAAGGAGCGGTTAACCCTTCGCCTTTGCTTTCTGGCATTCAAAATGTGTTCCGAAGCCAAGGTTCATTGTAGCTTGATGTAAGATCTAAAAGAAGACGGGGGAGGCTCTGACATCCCCGGCTAAGGTTATTGCCACCTGTCCAGATGACAATACAAGTCCTGCTAGTCTAACCTCAAGCCTGAAAGCCAAGGTTAGCTTCCAGTTGTATCTACATTTAGCCCACGGAGATGGATGGTTTTAACTGTCATTAAAGTGACGTTCTTTCAGTTACCATTATGCATATTTTGGAGGTTTAAACAGTTCCATTTTTAATTTGTTGTCACAGTCACAGGACAAGACTTAGGTAACCTGTTTGATAAAGCAATTTTACTTTTAAGCAAGTAAGTAATTAAGAATTGGAGTCTGATCATTGTCCTGCACAGCATATTACCAGAGATAGTAACATTTTCTATTTTCCTATGGTTCACTAAGATGTTATAGCCCATTAGAGCTGATTACATTGTTAGCAACAATCTCCAGCATACGCAGTACATTAATTCCCAGTAAAATGTGTTAGACACGCGCACGCACACACATGCACGTGCACATGCAGACACAGAAAACACCATATTATAATACTTGAAAGGATAGCTTATTCTCAAGGATTCCTTGTTGCTTGATTTAGAATCAAATCAATGACATCAACTGTTAGCTACAAGGTAAGTGATTTTGAATAGTCAACAGATTCTTAAAACTATCACCACTTAAGATACTTTTAAAGATGATCCATCCCATCAGATAACAGTCTGATCTTAAATTTTTAATTGTTACAAATTATTGCCCCAGCCTTGCTTTGCAGTTTCCTAATTCAAAACCTGGTGACTTTTATTTTTAATCTGACATTTACTCCTTTATAAAAACAGATTTTCCATGGGCGTGCCTATCTTGTGTACATTTCCATTATTTTATTGATGTTGAGCTAGAGTAATTGCTGTCGTCTCTGCACAGCCCTAATTAAGTAAATAACAGTTAATAGTACCCAAACTAATAGATTTTATAGGATAAGCAGTAAAGCTTGCTCTTACTGTTGTCAGAAACTCCTCCAACCACACAACTTTTGAACCATGCTTTTTAGAGATATGAAAAAGGAAAATAAGATGATACCTACAAAACATTCCCAAGATCTGCAGTGCTCAAAGAAGATTTTAATGAGGGAAAAGTCTCAAAGAAAAGGTAGTTTTATTTTAAGTAATAACAGAGATTAAATGTGAGTTTTGTGGAATGTTTTTATAAAACATTACTTTCAAATGTATGTTTTCTCATCCTCCCTCTAAAAACATATACAAAACTTTGAGCCAAAAAGAATATTCCTGCATGGTTTGTGCTGATTAAGTTTGTCAGGATGTTTCAGGGGCCCTTTTCTCTCTACCCAGCTCTCCTTATAGTCTCCGATACTCTTCACCAAATCAGAGCATTACTGATGTTCAGTTAAGTGTTCATTGCTTGGGAATTAGTATCTCGCTGTCAGCCTTCCTAACACAGGAGAGATTTCTAGCAACTACAAAGTGAATATATTTCTCTAAACTCTTTTTATCTGTGTCTTCCGTAGATGGAATTCATATTCAGCCGTCAGCAGATTTATATAGAATCTGGTTTATCCAAATATTTGCAGTACCATCAAATCAAGAGTTTCTTTATTTCCTTATCATGCCCAGATATCTTACCTTGATCTTTTTGTTACAAAATCCAGATATGTTTATTTAACAAAGGCAGATCTAATATGTTCCTGGTTCAAACTCATTTTAGCATCTTTCTTTTTTTCTGTCCCTGACCCTCTCCAACTTTTTTTGTTCTCATATTTTTTTCTTCTTATGTGTATCATTCCATTACTACTTAAACTTTCTCTGATTGTATCTCACACATTCTCTTGCCACTAATAAGTTCACTTTTGGATCATCTTCCAATTTTTTTTTATTGAGGCAAATTTGGTATATGACATTGTATGAATTCCAAGTGAACAACATTATAATTAATCATCTGTGTACACTGATGATTATACATCTCTGTGATGATGGTACAGCTCTGTGAATGTATTAAGAAACACTGAATGTGTGAATACACTAAAACCACTTTAAATTCGTCAACTGTGTGGTATGTGAATTATGCCCCCAATAAAACCGCTAAAAATAAAAATATAGTTCAATGCAACAGAAGTCAAATAATATCAATCAGTATTAGTTTTAAAAAAATAAAAAGCCCTCAGCAACCCCACTCTTCTCACTTCTCTGAGGCATTTCCAAAGTTAACTTTTGGAATATTCTTCCAGAAGTTTTCATTGTACACGAAGGGAGTTATATTCACTGTTCTGCAACTTGCTTTTTGCACCTGACAGTCTTTGCACTCTTATGCAAGTATATCTGTCAGAAAGAAAAAAAGCAAAACAAAACACCTTAGAAGTAGCATTATTGTATTCAGAGGTATGTGCATTTAAAATTTTCCTAGATAGGTACTGCCAAATTACTCTCCAAAAAGCTGGTGATAATTTGTAATCCCATCAGTTGTGTATGACAGAGCATAGTTTGTTGTTCCCTTATAAAGCTAGTACAACTTTATAGGTGTATATAAAGCTTATACACCTTTATAGGTGTATAAAGCTAGATGTACTAGCTTTATAACATCTTTGTCATTATGATAGGTCTCAAGAATTATTTTAATTTGTATTTTTAAAATTATGAGTGAAAAAAAATATGAGTGAGGTTAGTTTTTTGTGGCTTATTTTAAGTGATAATGTGATATTTTTTTCTAACTGAAAAGTCCATAATGTTAACTGTAGAAATGTTGAATAATTAAAATCATCTATAACCCACCACCCAGAGATTATCACCATTTACAATTTTACTTCTAGTCTTCTTTCTGTGAAATTTATCTTGTGGTGTTTTTTTTTTTTAAGCAAATAATGAGGGTTGGTAGAGGAGCTTATTTTCATATTTAAAATACACAATTTACAAAAGGAGGTTATAATTCAGCTACTTAGAGTATTGCTTTGAGCTCTTTTAATCAAGGTGCTATATAAATATTCAGTGGACTGAGCTCCCCTGTGCCAAGGTTTTGGGATCAGCTAGTGGAAAACTCATTAGCATTCCTTCCTTGACACTGTACTGTCACTACCAGGGCTCAAACTGGATGAGATTTCCTGGAAGCCAACAGGTCTCTTAGTAAAGGAGACGGAGCTCTACGATCCTTTAATGGCATGGAAGATAAAGGAATCCTGTACTTTAAAAAACAAACACACATTTTATAATGCATGTTTATATATGGGTCCACATATATAATCATTTTTCTCACTCACACACATAAAACAAGATGAGATGAGATCAGTGAGCCAGGATAGGAACATGCAGAAAGAGTGCTGGACACCTGGGGAACAGTGAAATGATTAGCATACAAGGTCAGCCATTCAGAGATACAAGTCCTGTATGGTAATCATATGTTTCCTTACCTGATTCTTCTTTGGACTGGAAGAGCATGGAATAAGGGATGGGTTTCTGTTCACAGTTATATTCCCTGTGCCTAGTTAAGTACACAGGCAACTTTGATCAGTGAAGAATGAATGAATAGAAGTGAAAGACTGTGACCTTGAATAAATCATTAATTGCTTTGGACCTCAGTTTCTTTCTCTGACAGCTTCAAAGAATTATCGAAAGGATGAAATAAGGTAATGTTTGAAGGTGGTGGCTGAGACTGGCAGTCCCCTCCAAGCTGACTGTCTCCTCTTTATTTTTACAGAGCTAGATACAGTTGCCATTCAGGCCCTGCTCAAGGAGGCCCTACTGTAGCAACTGCCCAGGTATCGTCATCTTGGTTAACCAGACGGAGAACAAAGTAAATACAATGCAGCTCTATAATTAGAAATAATTGCCAGTAGGACCTGGATACTTTGCCATCTTCACCACTGCCTCATTCTCAGTATTTAAGGGTATTTAATGTAAATCTAATACTAGAACTCCCATCAGGCTTTGGGTAAAGTTATAGAACATTTAGCACGCTTAGAATTGCATCCGTATGATGATTGTTTAAAAGCAGAGAAGATAACTCAGGAAGGCACACCGTACAGGTTTAGAATAGTTGGTAGCTATTCTCAGAGTTGACCTATTATACATGATTGTAAATGAACGCCTGTCCTTTATGGCTTCTCTTGTATCAAATTGTCAGAGGCCGGTCCAAGCAATGATTACATTTCAGAGTTAATGTAAAGAAATTTTAAAAATTCTATGAACATTTTGTGATTTACTCGAGATAGAGTGTATGACCTTTTAAGTTTGTTGAAAGAGGAAGCTAGTGTGTTGTAAAACCAGTTAAAATAAGAATAAACTTGGAAATATAAAATAGCATCAGCTCATAGCCCTTAGGGAAGATAACTAATGGCCCAGGCCTAAAATTCCAATTTATTTAGAAATAAGTTTTTATAAAAACTTGATATAAATAGAAATATTTCTCAGTCCAGTCCTCTTTAATGAAATGCCATAAAAATAAAAGAGTAGCACATAAACTTTCCTTTTTTTCTATTTGTAACCAAAAGCATTGCATAATCAGGCAGGAACCAGGAAGTAAAAATAATCACAAAATTAAACCAAGTGATCTGTTTTCATTACTCCAGCAGGAGTAAGAAGTGAAGATAAACATGGCTAGCAAGTTCCTTTATCAAATTTGAAAATTCTTTCCTTGTCAGTCATTCCTTAATAGCAGAATAAAAATGAAATTTTTATTAAGACTTCTAACTCAACACAGTCTTAAAATTTTTTTAATTGTGGTAAAAAACATATAACCTAAAATTTACCATATTAACCATATTTAAGAGCTCAATAGTGTTATGTATATTCACACTGGGGTACGGTAGACCTCCATAATGTGTTAATGTTGCAAAACTGAAACTCTGTATCCATTAAACAACTCTCCATTCCCCTTCCCCCCCCCCCCCCGGCAACCACCATTCCACTTTGTCTGTGAGTTTGAGTACTCTAGGTTCCTCATATAAGTGGAATCATAGAGTATTTATCTTTTTGTGACTGGTTTATTTCACCAATCACGATGTCCTCAAGGTTCACCCACACTGTAGCATGTGACAGGATTTCCTTCAAGACTGAACACTGTCCTTTTTAATATCATTTTTATGGTACAGTCTATTCTACCCTTAAACATCTTTGCAGTTATCGTCTGTTTTAATGTTCCAGAACATGACTAAATACAGAATGATGAGAAGCAAGGCGAAATGCACATTTGACCTTCCGAATTCTCCTGTCAAAAAATCAGAGGAGGTTATATAGTGATTACACACTGTAGAACTTTCTCAGAATGAGAAAAACTGTTTGATGCTAAATTAGCGGTCATGACTCTAAAGACCTTTTTGCAAGCCCTTTGTATTGAAGGTTTTTAGTTGTTTTTTCTAAAAATGCATTTGACCAGTTACAACTTTTTTTGGAAGTCCCTACTAATCTATCTCTGCTCCTGGGTAATTTTTTTCCTTCAAGCCTGCAGACATTCTCTCCAACTTCTTCAGGTTGAGTTAGCTGTGTTCCTGTTTGTGAATAACCCTCCTCTCCTCTTCTGTCGTAGCGACAGCCTCATGTTCCACAGTTAAGAGAATGAAATTGCCAACTGTAGATATTGTTAGGTCACAGAACCTAACAGGAGTAAGTTTTAAAAAGAAGCAGAGCTCATTCACTTCCAGTCTTCCTACCTTAATTTTTTAACAGCTTTGTTGAGCTATAATTCACATACCATACAATTCGCAATTTAAAAATTCAGTGGTTTTTAGCATATTCCCCGAGTTGCACAACCATCCCCACATTCACTTTGAGAACATTTCACTACTCCCAAAGGAAAGCCTGTACCCATTAGCAGTCACTCCCCATTCCCCCCAGATCCCCCAGCCCCCAGCAACTGCCAATCTACTCTCTACAGATTTGCCTATTCTGAAATTTCATATAAATGGAACCGTACAGTATGTGGTCTGGCTTCTTAGCATAATGTTTTCAAGGTCATCCATGTTATAGAACATATCATTACTTTATCCCCCCTTTTTTAATTATGGAAAAATACACATAATATAAAATTTACTGCCATAATCATTTTTAAGTGTACATTTCAGTATTTTAAGTACCTTCTCATTGTTGTGCAACCAATCTCCAGAACTCTCTTCATCTTGTAAAACTAAACTTTATTCCCATTAAACAACAGTTTTCCATTCTCCCTTTTTCTCAGCCTCTGGCAACCACGATTCTACTTTGTCTCTCTGAATTCGACTACTCCAGGTACCTCATGTAAGTGGAATTATACAGTATTTGAGCCTGGTTTGTTGGTTTGTTCCGTTTAGCATGATAGCCTCAAAAACCTTGTCATTCGTATGTCAGAACTTCCTTCCTGCTTCATTCCTTTTTATGACTGAGTAATATTCCCTTGTATAGATATACTATGTTTTGTTTATCCATTCATCAGTTGATGGGCATTTGGGTTATTTCCACTTTTGGGTTGTTATGAAAAATGCTATTGTAAACATTCATAGACAAGTTTTTGTATAGACATGTTTCAGCTCTCTTGGGCACATACCTTGAAGTAGAATGTCTGAGTCACATGGCAAACTCTGTGTTTAACATTTTGTGGAACCGAGGAACTTTCTCATATCAGCTGCATCATTTTACACCAGCAAAGTATGGAGGTTCCAGCTTCTCCACATCCTCACCCAGGATGCTGGAGAAAAGGACGTTGTTATTGCCCACCTTCTTATTAGAGTCAACCTAGTAAGTGTGAAGTAGTATCTCATTGTGGTTTTGTTGGCATTTCCCCGGGGGCTAATTTTCATGTGTTTATTGGCCATACTTCTTTGGATCAATGTCTGTTCAGATCCTTTGTCCATTGTTGAGTTGTAAGAGTTATTTATGTATTCTGACTACAAGTCCCTTGTCAGACGTATGACTAACAAATATCTTCTCTGATTCTGTGGGTGGCCTTTTTCACTTTCTTCATGGTGTCCTTTGAAGGATTTTAATTTCAATGAAGTCCAATTATCTGTTTCTTTTTTTGACACTTGTATTTTTGGTATTGTGTCTAAGAAGGTTTTGCCTAACCCAAAGGCACGAAGATTGGAGCGCCTGGCTGGCTTAGTTGGAAGAGGATGTGAGTCTTGACCGCGGGGTTGTGAGTTCGAGCCCCATGTTGTTGTTAGAGATTATTAAAAATAAATAAATAAATAAACTTAGGGGAAAAAAAGTACAGAGATTTACTCCTGTTTTCTTCTAAGAGCCTTTAGTAGTTTCAGCTCTTATATTTAGGTCTATGATTCATTTTTGGTTAATTTTTATATAAAGCATATATATATGATGTAAGGAAGAGATCCAACCTCAGTATTCTGCATGTGTGTACCCATTTGTCCCAGCACCAAAGACCATTCATTCCCCACTCCCGTCATTGAATTGTTTTAGCACCCTTGTTGAAAATCAATTGACCATAATTGTGAGAGTTCATTTCTGGATTTTCAATTCTATTCCATTGATCTGTCTATATATATCCTCATGCCAGTACCACACTGTTTTGATTACCGTGACTTATGGAGTGAGTTTTGAAATCAAGAGCTTTGAATCTTCTAACTTTGGTTTTCCTTTTCAAGCTTGTTTCGGCCATTCTGAAAGGATGACTTTCAGATTTTTGTCATGTACTGAGTCAGGAAAGATCAGTTTAGGGAAGGTGGGTCAAATGAAGAGTTCTGCTTTGTCTGTGTGAGTTTGAGGTGCCTATTGGACACACAAGAGGAACTGTCCAGTAGGAGCTTCTTGTAGGATTCTGGTATTCCAAGGAGAGGTTAGAGCTTGAGATAAATAAAGATGTGAGACTCAAGAGCATGTAGGTCTCATCACCCTTCCCATCTGTTCCTCCATCCCTCTATGCTGTCTTTTCTCAAGTTATTTTCTTACAGCTTCCTAGGTGCTCCAGACCAGAGAGATTTCCCCATGTTGTTATTCTCTGGAAGCCTTTCCATTTATGGAACTGCCTACAGCAAGGTTGAAAACCTTTACCCCTCAACCTTTCAGTTCTTCCTTTTCACTTACATATTAAATATGCAATCATCCAGGGACACCAGAAGGTATGAGTCAGTTTGGGGGAAGGGAACTTTGGAAACAGAAGCTGGTTCAGATTTGGATGGGCCCAGAAATCATTGCTAGGTGGTAGGGATGGTGGAGCCTGAAAAGAAAGTGGAATGGAGAATGGAGAGTCACTATAGCACACCGGAGGCTCTGCTACTACTACTCCACTGTGGCATTTCCAGCTCTTCCAGCTCAAAAGGATTTTTGATATCTTTTGGGGGCTATTAGAGTTTAAGAGAGAAAGATGTCACAAAGGAAGGTCAGGAAGGGCCTTTCCAGGGAAATCAACACCTTGCTGTGATCATCATGTTACAGAGTCTGATTTAAAATTTTGCAGATGTAAGGGCATCTGGGTGGCTCAGTCAGTTAAGTGTCTGCCTTCGGCTCAGGTCATGATCCCATGGTCCTGGGATCGAGCCCCAGGTAGGGCTCCCTGCTCAGCGGGGAGTCTGCTTTTCCCTCTCCCTCTGCCTCTCCCCGTGCTTGTGCTCTTTGCTCTCTCTGTCAAATAAATAAAAATAAAATCTTTAAATTTTTTTTTTTTTGCAGATCTAGAATGGTAGTGATGGTTGTACAACAGTGATAAACTTGGACTTAAAAATGGTTAAAATGGTACATTTTATGTTATGCATATTTCACGACTATTAAAATGTTTTGCAGATAGAGAAACCAGATCCCAGGGCCTGGAATGTTTCCATCTAGCCCCTAAGATACCTCTTTTCCTGTTATCGAAAGATCTGAGACACCCCATTGATAATCAGAAGCTCTTACGGGGAGCCTGGAAAGTAGCTGCAGAGGCCTGAGATGTTTTTACTTCTGATTATGTACGTACAGCTCTGCGGCGGCCGGGAAACTGACCAGGAGACCGTGTCCCTGTCCTCACCTCCCTAATGCCATATAAATACTACCAAATCTCTGTTGTGGAGGGGTCTCCTTTCGCAATACCCTCAGGCCATCCCTCTGTTTGTTGGTACACCTGATGGAGTCTAAGTAGAGGGTAGCTGAGTGAGTGTAGCTTCCTTGGGTTGTCCATGGTGGGGAGGCCCCAGCTGCCACGTACAAGAAGACCAGAGGGTGGGTAGAGGTCAGCCCCTAACTGGAAGTTCACAGTCACCCCAGCTACACATCTCTCATGACCTATCTGCCTTTAAGTGGCAGACCTTACTATTGTTGGATTCTTGCTAGTCTTCTTCTCAGAAATTAACCTTATGGAGAGCCTCTGGGGGCCTCTCCTACCTGATCCTTCGCCCTGGGCCCCTGTCTTCCTTTCCCACTTCTCCTCACCAGTAAAACCCATTTCTGCTTTCTGCCGTGCCTGTGTGTACACATCTCCAGCACAAGGGAAGGAGACCTGGGGGCCTTGGTGATTTTTCGTTTAGGACTAGCATAAGATTGAAGCATGGCCAACCAAACCCAAACCTGAACCCATGGATAGCTCAGATTTTAAAAAGCATTCACCAAGTCTTTTCAAATGCCACGTTTTGCCAGTCCTTCCTTTCACTTGTCTTGACATCTTTGGACCCCCACAGTGTTGTTTTATCACCTGCCTCCATCCCGATTTTTTTTTTCAAACATGGAACGCCAGGTGAATTTGCTTGCCATTCTCGGGCAAGGCCCACGCTGACCTTCTGTGCATCATTTCAATTTTAGTAAATGCTCTACCGAAGCGAGTACCCTCCATTCAGATGTTGAGGGTCACTTGACTTTGCCTTTGTCAGCTGCCGTTTTCTGTCCCCTGCCTGACATGACACAGGTTTCACATCGTGGCTCTGCCCACGCTGGACTGCCAGGGAGGGCACTGAGCAACATCAGCTTTAATTTCTACATCCACTTGAACAGGACAACCTCATTAGGAGTCCATTACACTTCGAAAATGCTAAAACCAAATCACTCCATTCTCTCTCTCTCTCTCTCTCTCTCTCTCTCTCTCTTTTTGTCTTAAAGAAAGGAGAGGGGTCCCCCTTTCATAGTCTTTGAGAATCACAAAAAGTGGGTGGCAAGGAAGGAGGGCAACCACGCAGATCCCCGGGTGTGAAAGGACAGTAGAAGTGGTAAAGTATGCCTCATTTGGTGGCATTCACACGGAGCTATGGACTTCACTATTCTGGCCCCGAAGCCGCAGCACATGTTTGGTGTAAGTCAGCTCAGTCCCCTCGCAGTGAGCTTCGGGAATCTCTTAGCTTTGCCCCTAAAGTTAGATTCCATGCTGTCTCAGAAGAATGGTAGAGGGAGAGAGAAGGGGAGGGATGAATGAGAGAGAAGCTGGAAAAAGATTTGTACTGATGCTAGAAAAAAAAGAAAGCTGTTTGTGGGTTTACTTCTGCAAGGTAGAGTGCAAATATCTTGACCTGGCCGTTGTTCGCACCCCTGACTACCTTCCAAACTCTCTCTCTCTCTCTCTCTCTCTCTCTCTCTCTCTCTCACACACACACACACACACACACACACACACACACACACACACACACACCCGAGCCACACAGAGCAATTCAAAGCTTTGGTCTGGAAAATCTTTCCACGGGGTGTCCGTTGGTTGCTTTGTGATGACAGGTTTAATGGTTTTATATCTCTGCATTCCACTGAGACCACCTACCCAGAGGCCACACCCTACTGACCTGGTTAGCCAGGGCCTGAGACTCCGCACGGGAACACAGGGGCAGTGCAGATCGAGGATCCGGAGACCTGTCTCTGGTTTGGGTGAATCACTCTGACTTGCTATGTGACTGCATGCATGTTGCTTGCCCTCTCTGTAGTTCAGGGTTCCAAATAATAAAATGGGACTGATGGTTCTTGTCTCATGGAAATGGCACAAGACAGAGTAAACTATGGTCCTCCAAGTGCTTATGCTTCTAGGAGTCGAGAAATCAGGGAAAACCTGTGTTTTCTCTCTCTCCCTCTCTCTCTTGTTGTTGTTGTTGTTGAGTTAGGGTATCCTGGGCTCTCTTATGCAAGCCCTTAGAAGACATTTAATCAGAGAGTAAGACTGGAAAAAAAAAAAAGCAAACCTGCTCATGAAAGAAGAGCCTTGAAGTCCCTTAAATGTTTCCTTCCAGACAGAAGTCCAGGAGATTCTTCGGTAGTTTCTAGCCAACAACCTCGAGTGGGGGATAGAGGTGCTTTTTTTTCTTTCTTCCAGTTTCCCTTTCTGGCCTGATGTCTCTTTGAGTGACACTGGTCAGGTGTAGGTTATGGTAGAAAACAATGCCCAGCTGCTCAAGTCTGTCTATGGGGTGAAACATTGATCAGCCTGCCTTGTCAGTGGGTAAAAAAAGGACAGCCTTTTTATTGATGTGTGTTTATTTGATTGTTCATTTAATCCGCCCAGCTGATTCCGTGCCCTCTGATGGCCTGGGCATCTGCGGTAAAGGTGCGTCTGGAAGGAAACACCATGGTCTGCAGTTCTAGATCGAGTACGGTGCCCAAGAACTAACCTTAGGCTTCTCGTTCTTGTGCAAGAGCCTCAGGTTCTCAAGCTGCTGTCCCAGCCTCCTCTTGTTGCTGCAACAAATTACCACAAACTTAAAACAACACAAATGTATTTTCTTCATTTTGGGAGGGCACAAGTCAGGAAGCTGTCTTCCTTCAGGAGGCTCCAGGGGAGAATCCAACTCGGTGCCTTCTCCAGCTTCTAGAGGCCACCGTGCTCCTTGGCTCACAGCCCCTTCTCTGTCTGTCTTCCAGGTGGGCCGCCCCAGCTTCTGTCACACTTCTCTCTAGCAGATCCTTCTGCCTTCAGGGGCCAAGGACCCTGGTGATCAAGCTGAGCCCCACCCTCTGCTTTCCTGGGTTTCTCAGGACCTCGGGGTGGAGCCAGTGGGGAAGTGCATTGATTAGAGTCTGTGGAACTTTCTTTAGGGCAGGAGGCAGCCCGACATTACTGGCCCGTTGAGCCCCCTCCCCGTCAAAGGTGTCGATGACCACGATGGTGGGAAGAACTAAGAGTCCGGGAATAAAAAGAAGAGGGACCCAATATGTCTAATTATAAGAAGCTCGTTTAGGAAGGGTGGAAGCAGGCAAAGGGGTCGACGCCACATAAGCGCAGCCTCATTGACGACATTCTCCTTTACCCGGATTTTGGAAATACTTCACCAGAGCACCACCATGTTTTCCATCCTTTAAGGCCTTTATTTTTAGTTTGGGGTATTTTCTATTGTTTGAAGGTTGCCTTGCAACCCGTTTGCCTGGAGGGTTTAAACAATATAGAGTTTCTTTGCTGAGCAGCAACAGTAGCCAAGAGAGACCGAATATAAACTTTTAAGTCTATTTTCTCAGAGTTCGTACATCAGCGATGGCTTTAAACAGAAGAACTCACGCCCCCTGGCTTGCCTGTCCCTGGGGGAGGGGGAAAGGGTGGCTTGTGGAGAACATTTTGTGTTCTCTTATCTTTCATACTAGTGGAAGGGGATAAGCACCAGAATAGGAAAACAAAATATCTGGCTATTAATATACCCTAAGTCCTCTAGCACATGGATTGGATTTGTTTATTTGTGAAAGAGAAGGATGCTTCTCTCTGACCGTGGGCTCCCCTGCCAGCTGGAAGGGAATGGCAGGCATAGTGCCCTCCATAAGGTGAAGGGGATAGGGAACCAGGGCCTAACTTCCCACTTAGAAGAGAAAACCCTCAGACTTTTCTCAAGAAAAGTTGCTTTTCTGGCTCAACTTGCCTCAAGCCCCAGCAGCATCACTCAGGGAAATCAGGAAAGAAAGAAAAAAATAACAAAGCAGATTCACCACGAAAGGGCCAGAGAGTGCCCCTACCTCTCCCGCCAATCGCGCGTGCGGCACCCTCCTTGTGTCCAAGCTGGGGAACCAGAGGACTGGGGAACCTTCCCGGAAGAAAGGCCATGCTGGTTCCTCAGGCCGACCACTTAGTTGGCAGGGAGCATGGCAGACACAGGAGTGTAGCCCCCCCATCGGAGGATGAGCCCTTAACGAGGAAGGCGACCCTGCTGAGCTCAGGTTCAGGGGGCTACTGTCCTCGAATAGTTCCCTTGGGCCTCTTAGGGGTTTGAAGAAAGTAGTGTCCCGGAGTAGACAGAGTTTTCTGGAGGGGCAGATGGCTAATTAATTATAAACCTTCTAGCTGGGAAAAAGCCAGAAGGGATGAGATCTCTCCTGGGGGCAGGAGCGCGCACACGCCTCAGAGCCCCATCCCTGCCGTGTCTTGAACAAGTTTCAGAGTGCCCTTTGACTGCCTCAAGAGGTCTCTGCTTGCCACCCACCAGGGTCAGGCCTTCTCAGGTTCCCGGGAACATTCTGATTAGCCAGGAGTCCCAAGCACACACGGAGAAGAGGAGGACAGGATTGGCAGGGCCTGCCCTCTCCAAGAGCAAACAGGGACAAAGGTCGGTGTACTTAAGGCTGCCTCTCCCAGCCAGGCCAGATGCCCCAGGTTGTCCCCTTCGTTGCTACATGATGCAGGAATCCGTCATCTCTGTGCCTGCTGGGTCACCCATTACCCCAGATCCAATTCCCAGGCAGGGAAGGTGAGGACACCTGAGCAGAAGCAAAGGCTTTGGCATTCAACAGCTCTGAGACAGAAATGCTGTCGTGTCTTTACCTGTTCAGTGGAGAGCCAAACGTGTTACACGTTATGATGCCATCGTGGAAATATGTGTGAAAGGAAGAATTTATAAGCTAGCTCTCCTGCCTGTCTTGGGAAAGGGGGCTCTCTGAGTGAACCGCAGCTCTTCAAACACTCAGAATTAGAACAAACGTTCTTCGTGATGATTTCTTATACTCTTATTTCACTGCCACCGCAGAGCGTTTGAATTTGTCTCTGCTCCCGCCGGGTCTAGGTATCCGTTGGGCTCCCCTGTGAGAATCTAAACACGTTGGAGGTCACCGAGGTTGCCAAGCGTAAACCAGTCTGGCCCAGATTTGGCGTGAGAGCGAGCAGGGAAGGAAGCTTGGTGCTTTATGAAATCATCGCGGCTCCAGCCCACAGCCCTTCTTGTTTGGGATTAGAATTAGAAGTGGTGTTTGCTTGTTTTCCTTCTCCATACCTGGGAATCGTCTTCAGCCAATGGAATGACGACGCGGCATCTAAAGTTCATCGGGGTGCTGTGCTAAGCACTCTACCTGAATTATCTCATTTCACTTCCACCTCACACCTGTGAGGGAGACATGACCGATCCCCAACCTGTAGGTGAGGACCAAGGCCCAGAGGAGTTGAGCAGCATACTTGCAGTGACCTGCTACAGTCATCGGCGAACCTGACTTGCTAGACCCTATTCTGAGCACTGACGAAGAAGAAACAGGAGGACAAGTATTTCTGAGGGCTGCAGTTGTGGACAGGTTTCTTAGAAGCTAGGGCCCTTGTGATTTATGTTCCATGGGGCCATCTGAGGAAGTTGTTTAGTTTCTGAGGTGATAGATGAGGGCAGAGTGTAGGCTGAAGGGTAAGTCAGGACAGTGTTTCTTGTCTGGTCCCCATCAGGGAATCCACAGGCCGACTTCTGGGCTGTGTTTATATCATTATTTTTAAGGCACCAACACCAGCTGAGCAGCTCTAAGCTTTCTCTTCCTTTAGCCATCCTCCATGAGGAAAGAAGCCAAGAGGGAGAGTTTCCCCAACCATTTCCCTCAGTGCAGCTGATCCCAACTTGAAACCTAAGACCTGTCACACTGTGGCCCAACTGAAGCCTGGCTAAGCCGCATGTCTTTAGACCCAGCAGGAAGCCATTCCCTGCTCTTGTATCAAGAACCACCTCTGGGCTCAGGGGGGCTCTGCTTCCACGGTTGGACCTCAGGAGGTCAGCTGGCTGCTGCAGCCGGTCAGTAACAATCCTATGGACTGGGACTGTCAGCAGCAGTTTACTGGAAGAGAGGGGGGAGGGTGCCCAGGATTTGCTTGTTGAATTTGGGGCCTCTTCTTGAAAAGTAGTCTCTTTGGAAATGGAAGGTGGTAGAGGAGTTCCTATAACACTGAAAGAGCCCATTGGTTGCTCGGAGGGGAGCGGTGATCCAGTGCCATGCCCTGCCCCCCACAACTAGGATTCCTGCTCCTGCCTTGAGAGCCATCCATCACCCTTTGTCCTGGCTGAATTCTGCTATGGATGGGCAATGTGGGTAGTGAACCCCCGGGGCCTCCTGGCCACCCGCAGGTCACAGGACCCTCCAACCTGATGCTCCAGCAAGACTTTGGTTCCATCCCGCCCGGCTACCTCTGTCACACAGACGACATACATCAGCTTTGCTCCACTCTGCGATTCTGAATTACCCTCTCTGGCAACTGGCAAGCGGCACCGGCAATCCCCTCCCAGTGTCCTGATATCCCTGGTTAATAAGCAGCTCACATAAAGACACCAAGGGCTGTTGCAAGAGGGGGAGAAAGGCTGAGGTTCTCTGAATACAGGCCAGGAAGCCCTGGACTTGGCCCAGGAACTTGGTGGCTGCTTCTGTTCTCTGCCCTTTGGTAGCCTTCCTCACGGGTTACGGAAGGAAGAGAAGCCTGAATGCCTCATCTAAAGCTGGGGTGGACCGTGAGGCCATGAGGTATTCATTAATCAATGAGAGACTCTTGCTGAAGCCTGAGGTCCCTTCCTGGAGGATTCTTGTCCTCTCTAGAAGAGAATACATTTCTGCCCTTTGTCCTTTCAAGCCTATTTCTAGAAGGGTCCTAGGTCCCTGTTAATTAAAGTACTAATCATCCACTTCCCTCTCTCCTGTCTTTCTGAGCTGCCCAGATGGCACTCTTCCCACCAACTACCCCCCACCTCCTGTACTATGTTTTATTCCCTGGAGTTTGGAGAAGTCCTTGAGATGTCCCTGTGAAAGGAACTAGTGGGGAGTGTCAGACACCCCCCTTATTGTCACTCTGGTCTGAATCAAACCCACAAGGGGAGCTGGAGCCTTCTCCCTGGAACTGCCTATTGTCAAGGTCCTGGTCACCTTTAAAGCCTCCTGCAGGGATCCCCATTGCCAACAGAGCCTTTTGCTGAGGCCCAGCACTGTGACTTTTTAGACTTGGAAATCCCTAGGCAAATATGTCTCACTTAATCCTCACCAAGCTGGCCCCCAGTGGAGACTCGTTTGGCCAAACTTATCAAGTACCACTAGTTCTTGCAGCAAACGTTCCCTTTGTTCCAGGCATTGTGTTCGGGGCTGGGAATACAGGATAAACAAGGTAAGGTCCCTGTCCTTAAAGAGCAACCAGACTATCAGAGGAGACACATGCTATGGGCCTCTCTCATTTGGAATGCCTCAGACCCAGCACTCCTCTACCTCTCCAGGCTCTGGACAGCCCTGCTCTCTGCCATTTATCAGCCCCGTGACTTCAGCTTCATGTTTCCCCTAAGCCTCAGGTTGCTCATCTGTAGAGTGGGGTCATTAATGGTATCTATCTCATAGAGACATTGTGAGGATTAAATAGAACCACTTCTATTTAAGGCACATAGAGCTAAATACATACTGACTGTTATTATTTTCCTCCTGAAGGTAACGTGTGCCGGGGGAGTGGTAGAAGCAGGCCAGGCTGGGTTAGATCCCCATCTTGCAGGCAGAAATGGCTCTTCTGAGCATCATCTTCATGGCTGATAATAATTTACTTAATCCAAATAAGTCGGCTGATGTATGTGAAAGTACCTAATACAGAGCAGGAGTTCGCCACGTGTTAGCCTCTCGGGACTTCTTCAGATCTGAAGACCCTAAAGCTCCAGGAAGCTAGAAGGGACTCGGAGAGAAGCTAGCTCCTCGCTTAGGAAATGTCCCCGTTCTCCCAGTTAATCCTCAAGGCTTGACCCTCCCTGATTCGGTTCTCATTCCCCCAGAGAGGCGTGCTCCGTGATCAAGTGTTCCCTCCCTCTGTCCTCTGTGCTTCTGTACTAAGTACCTGGAGGCCCTCGTCCTGTCCACACTCAGGCACCACTCGGCCCGAGATAGCCATTCAGCTGCTCTAATCTCTCCCTACAGCCCCATCTCCCCCTCTCCGCAGCCCCCACTTCATCCCTTGTTCCCCTAGCCCCTTAATCAAATTAAGGGAAAGAAGAGCGTTTAGATAGGGTTACTAAATATACTTCTGTTCAGGGGAGGGAGAAAAAAGGAAGAGTTGGGGGAGGAGGCGAGTGTGAAATTCCTTAACGGAATGTGCTCTGAGAGCCTCCTTTCTCTCGAATAAGCCCCGGAATCACCTATCTGGGTGGAGTTTTCTCTCTGGCAAAGTGCTTTCACAAACATTATCTCATTATGATACAGGCCTGGTGGCAGAGTGCCCACTCCCCAGAAAGGTCTGCCGAGGCCATCGTGCCTCACGAGCCGGTCTGACCCTGGTCTATATATCTCACAGGACACCCTGGCCCCACAGGGGTGACTCGGCCTTCTGTGGGGCATGACACCAACAGAGGGGCCGCTCACGGCTGGAGGTCACAGTTTTCCCTTCTGTGTTCCACAACCCCCCCCCCCCAGATCCGGAATCTCCTGAGCGTTTTTACTTTTTTAAAAACTGTAAAGCGCCAATTGTAGAAACTTTTGAAAACATACTAACGTCTCAAGGGGAGATCAAGAGTCATCCACAGTCCACAACTTAATTCCTGGCGATATCTTGAGGTAGCTCTTTGAAGCGTTTCTGAATTGCACCGATGTATTTGCATATGTGTGGGTGCATTTGTGCAAGAGGAACCGTATTCACACCTATTGTTTGTATTCAGCTTTTATTTTGAATGTTTTTTGTGTCCCACTTCATCAGAAATTCTTCTGACATATTACTTTAAAATAGCACGAATTTGGATTTTTTTTCCTTATTGAAAAAAGAAGACATGCCCATTTCGAAATGATCGCTGTTCACATTGATTGAGTCTTTTAAGGCTGGGGACCCTGCTCAGCACCTTACACTCACGATCATGTTTAATTCTCACAGCAACTCTCCCTGGTAGATGCTGACAAAGTCATTTTACGGAGAAGGGAGAGAGGCCTCAGGTGAAGGAGCTCCTCCTCACCAGCAAAGGGATTTCACACGCACTGTTTCATCAAACTGTCTACACCAGTGGCCTTACTTAATGCCTACATAATGCTCTTTAATGTGTACTTGCGGTGATTAACCATTCCCTTTTGTTGGACGTTTAAGGGTTTGGCTTTGTAGTTTTTTAGCAATGATCATCTTCGCATGAAATCATCTTTGTTCACATCTCCTGTTATTTCTTTAGACTCATTTCCTAGAAGTGACGTTACTGAGTCATCCTTTTTCAAGTCTTGTTACTTATTACCCAGCGCCTTTCTGGAAAGCCAGCGGGCACTCCCGGCGCGTCTAAGCGAAGATCCTCTCAAGGAGCCGTGCAGTGTGGTCCCTGGATTTGTATCTCCGTGATCACTAGTGAGGTTGCACTTATCTCTCACACATTGATTGGTGGCAGACCCATGAGTAATTGTCACCGAGAGCTGCTCGTCACTCCTGCTGGCACTTCTTTTTTTTTTTTTTTAAAGATTTTATTTATTTATTCGACAGAGATAGAGACAGCCAGCGAGAGAGGGAACACAGGCAGGGGGAGTGGGAGAGGAAGAAGCAGGCTCATAGCGGAGGAGCCTGATGTGGGGCTCGATCCCATAACGCCGGGATCACGCCATGAGCCGAAGGCAGACGCTTAATCGCTTGTGCCACCCAGGCGCCCCCCTGCTGGCACTTCTTTCTCGCTCTCACTCCCGGTCACTGCTGATTTTGCGTTCAGTCCGGACCCAGATAATTTAGGGTTGCATCGGCGAGGAAAATTGCCTCCTATTCAACATATCCCGTAGAACTTTGTTCTTCATGAGGACCTGTGTCCGCATTTTGACCCCTCACCTCAGCCCCTGCCACACTGTGTGGCTCCCTCACAACTGCCCCACCTCAGAAGAAAGGTCAGAGTTAAGATTGCCCTTAACTGAAACTCAATCCGCAAGTTCAGACCGTTCTGGAAATAGCATAGTTTTTTTCAGGAAGTAGCTGAGCCACAGCCAGAGGGCCCATGCACCCTGCTTTCTTTTCCCCGAGGAGTTTCAATTCTTTTTGTTCTCAGGGGAGGTGAGAAAGGGAGGAGGGCCCGGAGAAGAAACTCGCCTTCTCTCGTGAGCCCCTGGGCCCAGGCTGCTGCGTGAGTGCCCCCCTCCTGAGCTTTCTGACAGGGACCCCGGTCTTTGAAGAGCCTGCAGTCCTCTGACTTAGACAGGAATGAATGCATCATCACCTCCGATAGGTTGTGTAATCCCTTTCCTCCGCTTGGAGGATCAGCATGACAGAGGGTGCCACAGGCATTGAGGACAGGCGGGTGCTGGCTGGTTAGTCACGTGCACCCTCAGAGCCCAGAGGGATTTGCTCGAGTTCCTCACCTGAGCCTGAAATGCCAGTGACAGTGTGTTCACCTGCCGGCTGCTCCAGGATCACCTAACACTTCCTCCAGTGTTCACTTTGGGCTGTCCTCCGACTGTCATTGAAGAACTCAGGAATCTCCCTTCTGGGGACTCCCTCCTCTGCCAGGCGCCAGTGTTCCGCTCTCATTTCCCTCCTCCTCACCTCCACGTAGGATCTTTGGCTCAGGTTGGTTGATGTTCAGTTCCTTCAGGTTTTCCCTGCATGGAGCCAGAGGTTTCAAATCCCTGCAGGTAGGGGAAGGTAAAAAAAAAAAAAAAAAAAAAGTGGGAATCTGGCCTGAGGCCTGGACAGTGAGACCTTTCTTCAGACTCTTGACATGTAACGGCTATGTGTGTTCACAGCAAAATCTTGTCTTTGGCCCTATTCCCTATTTTGAGTCATGTTTCCAAAGCCCCTCTTCTGTTATTCCAGCATATCCGAACCCCAGAATACGGGTGAGGGTGCTCCACACCGTGAAAATGTTGGCACTTCTGAAGCGACAGGAATTATGAAATGCATCAGAAAGCTAAAGATGGCACTCTGCGTGTGCTGGGAGAGCTTCAAGAGCGTCATCAGCAAACGTCTGAGTATATCCTTTGGGTAGAGCTGCAGTTAGGATTAGGGAAACAAAGACATAGAAGTCATGCCTCTGACCCTTACGGGGTCATCATAAGATTAAGTTGGCCTGCAGGCCAGATGCGTGGTCACCCACAGTGCTATATGAATTCACAGGAGGGAGCACTGACAGCCGAGGCAGCCAGGAAGCCTTCACAAAGGCAGCTCTCCAGGCTGGACCTTGAAGGCAAGATGTAAGACTTGACAAGTGGCCCCCTGAAGGAGGACATCCCAAGGAGGGGTGTAGGCAACAAGCTAAGACTCACAGGTGGAAATGCAGCCGGCACATTTGGAAATCGCAAGATCGTTCTAGCAGCTCCAGGACACACGAGAGGGGCTCTGCATCAGTCAGGGCTCCCAGAGAAGCAGAACCAGTAGGAGATACATACTAAGAACTGGCTTATGTGATTGTAGGGGCTGGCCAGGAAAATGTGAAACCCATAGCGCCGGCCACCAGGAAGGGCAGGCTGGCAGGAAACTCCTTAGCAGGAACAGAAACTGCTGTCCACGGGCAGGATTTCTGCTTCACCAAGGAAGACTTGGCTCACTCGGAAGGTCCTTCAGCTGCTTGGATCGGATGATCCAGAACAAATTTATTGAAAGTCAACAGATGTTCTTTTTCAGCTTTATTGAGGTATAATTGACAAATAAAATTTTAAGATATTTAAATTGTACATCATGCTGATTTGATTTATGTGTACATTGTGGAAGGGTTTCTCCCATCTAGTTAATTAACACATCCGTCACCACACACCTCACATCATACGTTTAACTTATGCTCTCGGCAAATGTCAATGACACAGTAGTGTTATCGACTATAATCACCATGTTATACGTTATATTCTCAGATCGGCATTATTCATCTTTTTTTAAAAACATTTTATTTATGGGGCGCCTGGGTGGCTCAGTCAGTTAAGCGTCTGCCTTTGGCTCAGGTCATGATCTCAGGGTCCTGGGATCGAGCCTTTCATCGGGCTCCCTGCTCCATGGAGATCCTGCTTCTCCCTCTGCTTGTGCTCGCTCTCTCTGTCAAATAAATAAATAAAATCTTAAAATAGGGGCGCCTGGGTAGCGCAGTCGTTAAGCGTCTGCCTTCGGCTCAGGGCGTGATCCTCGGCTGGGAGCCTGCTTCTTCCTCTCCCTCTCCCCTGCTGTGTTCCCTCTCTCGCTGGCTGTCTCTCTGTCACATAAATAAAGAAAATCTTTAAAAAAAAAATCTTAAAATAAAATAAAGATTTTCTTTATTTATCTATTTGAGAGAGAGGGTGAGAGAGAGAGATTACAAGCAAGGGGGAAGAAGGGTAAAGGCAGAAGAAGACTCCCTGCTGAGCAGGGGGCCTGACACGGGACTCCAGGAGCCGAAGGCAGACGCTTAACCAACCAAGCCGCCCAGGCGCCCCTGGCATTATTCATCCTATAGTTGAAAACTGTGTACCCTTTTACCAACCTTTCCCTATTTGTCCTACCCTCAGCTTCTTATTCTCTGAGGTTTCCTTGAGTTTGACTTTTTTTTTAGATTCCACATATAAGTGAGATCATGCAGTATTTGTCTTTCTTTATCTGGCTTATTTCACTTAGCATAATGCCCTCAAGTCCCATCCATATTGTTGCAAATGGCAGGTTTCCTTCTTTCTCGTGGCTGGATAATATTCCATTATCATTCCAATACCATTACCAATAATATTATCCAATAAAATGATCCAATAACATTCCATTACCATTCCCTTATCATTCCAAATGTCTCACATTCACCTACTGATGGACACTTAGTTTGCTTCCATGCCTTGGCTGTTATGAATAATGCTGCAATGAACATGGGAGTGCAGATATCTCAATATCCTATTTTCATTTCCTTTGAATATATGCTCAAAACAGGATTGCTGGATCATATGGTAGTTAGTTCTATTTTTAATTTTTTCAGAAACCTCCACACTGTTTTCCACAGTGTCTGCACCAATTTACATTCCCACCAGCAGTGCACAAGGGTTCCCTTTCCTCCACATCCTTGCAAACACTTATCTCTTGTGTTTTTTTATGACAGCCATTCTAACAGATGTGAGGTGATATTTCATTATGGTTTTGATTTGCATTTCCCTGATGATTAGTGATTTTTAGCACATTTTCATGTACCTGTTGGCCATTGTATGTCTTCTTTTAAAAAAGGTCTGCTCAGTTCCTCTGCCCATTTTTTAACTGGATTGTTTGGGGTTTTGCTATTGAGTTGTATGAGTTCTTTATATATGTGGATATTAACCCTTTATCAGATACATGGTTTGCAGATAGTTTCTCCTATTCCGTAGGTTGCTTTTCATCTTGTTGGTGGTTTCCTTTGCTGTGCAGAAGCTCTTTAGTTTGCTGTAGTTCCACTTGTTTATTTTTGGTTTTGTTGCCTTTGTCAAGATTGATGTCAGGAACTCACCCCTTATGTTTCTTCTAGGAGTTTTATCGCTTCAGGTCTTAAATTTAAGCCTTTAATCCATTTTGAGTTGATTTTCATATATGGTGTGACACAGGGGTCCAGTTTCATTCTTTTGCATGTGAATGTCCAGTTTTCCCAACATCATCTATTAAAGAGATTATCCTTTCCTGATTGTATATTCTTGGCACCTTTGTTGTAAATTAATAGGCCATATATGCATGGATTTATTTCTGGGCTCTCTATTCTATTCCATTTGATCAATGTGTCTGTTTTCATGCCAATACAATACTGTGTTGATGACTTTAGCTTTGTAATATAGTTTGAAATCAGGAAATATGATGCCCACATCAAGACAACTGATTATGAATGTCAATCACATCTACGAAATACCTTCACAGCAACAACTAGATTTGATTGAATAACAGGGGACTATAGTCCAGGCAAGTTCACACATAAAAGTGACAATCACCGGTAGCAATCAGAAATGAGAATGAAAAGAGAATGAGGTCAAGGTGGTTTTTCAAAGCCTGAGACTCACATACATGAGTAAATTTATCATTTCCTCCCCATGAAGTCAGATTCCCATTATCTTTCCCTAGGTCCCAAATTCTCCAACCGGGTAACTCTTCAGTGGTACCTTAGGATCTAGAGGGAAATTAGGTTCATCATGATCCCTTTTTAGAGCTAAAGCATCATTTTTCCAAGGCTAAATCAGATGGTCAGTTAATATGTAAGGTTCCAGCCTACCCATGTTCCTAGCAGACATAGCACCAATAAGCCCTTGGCCTGAGAATTTATGGGTTAAGGAGGAAGACCGTTTTGAAGTTTTCTCTCTCCTCTCTCTTCCAGTATATCCGTCACTACGAGTGAGGTTCCAGAGGGCAATAATAATGTTTGAAGGTATTTGTGTCTCCTTTTATACCCGCCACCCTTCTCCAAAAGAAGAGGTGGACCTCTGAACACCAACAGGTCAAATCTACAGCTGAAGCCAAAGGAATCAGGGACAGGTGGGAAGCTGACCCCGGTTAGATGATTCAGGATTCACCAGCTCAGGACTAGCAATGAGGCAGCTTGCCCATTAGTGGGGTGGTCGTCCAGGAAAAGAAATAGACTATAACTTTCTGGTCTGATATGGAGCTGATGTGGAAGATATGAGGGAGGACTCCATCCTTCTGTGACTTGAATTGAATCATGTGTGACTCTGGGCCTTGCCCTTTAAGAGCTCGGAGCTAGACAACCCTCAGAGCCACAGGTGATCCTGAGGAACAACTGGGAGGAAGCTTCCACTAAAAGTTTAGATTTGTGTACCTGGGCTTCTGAGAGCTCATTCCATCCACCGCAGTAGCCTCAAGAGCAGAAAAATGACAGAATGAGGCCGATAAACTCCTTTTGACAGTTACATCTCCCTTCCTGGAAGAAAAAGGAGAAAATAAGAAACAAGTGGCAATGCTTCCCAGATTTAGAAAGCGAAAAATAGCCGATATGGAATCTGAGATGGTTTGGTCACTGGGATCTTGGGTCCTGTGCCGGAGCCCTGCTCCATCTGGAATCACTCTAGGAGACCTAACCTAGGGGGTAGAACAGGGTGGAGCTGCCAGAGGCTGGAGCACTTAGGGTAGCTACACTTGAATCAGCAGGATAGAGAGCAGGGGTGAAAAGGTGGGCTTACCAAACTGGTGGGGCAAAGCAGGACAGTATAGCAAGGATCAGAATGAGGTGGGGCACCACGGCTGGGAGGAATGTAAGATGGAGCAGCTGCTATGAAAAACAATATGGAGACTCCTCAAAAAATTAAAAATAGAACTACCATATGATCCAGCAATTCCACTTTGGGTATATATCCAAAAGAACTGAAAACAGAGCTTGAAGAGATATTTGCGCACCGGGTTCACTGCCGCATGTTCACAATAGCCAAGAGATGGAAGCCACCTACATGTTCACCAACAGATGAATGGATAAAAAAGAGGTGGTGTACATGCAACGGAGTATCATTCAGCCTTAAAAAAAAATAAGGAAATCCTGTCGTATGCTACAATGTGGATGAACCTTGAGGACATTCTGCTAAATGAAATAAGCTAATCAAAAAAAGACAAAGACCACATGATTCCACTTATATGAGGCATCTAAAATAGTCGAACTCTTAGAAACAGAAAGTAGAATGGTAGTTGCCAGGGACTGGGAGGCTGGGGAGAGAAGGGGAGTTGCTGTTCAATTGGCATAGAGTTTCCGTTTTGCAAGATGAAAAAGTTCTAGAGATCTGTTGCACAACAATGTGTATGTAGTTACTGCTACTGTACTGTACACTTAAAAATAGTGAAGATGGCGGCGACCCTGGTTGGTTCAGTTGGGAGTGCGACTCGATCTCAGCTCAGGTCTTGATCCCAGGGTGGTGAGTTCGAGCCCTGTGTTGGGCTCCATGCTGGGCGTGGAGCCTACTTTAAAAAAAAAATAGTGATGATGGCAAATTTTATGTTATATTTTCGACCGCATTAAAAAAAAGGAGGTGGAGTGCCATAAAATCCAATTATGCATATGCATAATTGCATAGTTGGCTCCATAATGAATCTTGAGGTGGAAGCCTGTCTGCTGTGTGGGGACCAAGCCACCTGGTCCACCCAGAACACATTATCTGGAAGACCCAAAGCATCAGCTTCATACAGATGGGCCATTTTCCACGATACCCCCAGCTGATTTTGTTCCTCCAGTATTTTTACAAATCAGTGAAATACTTCTCCTCTCCAGTAATAATAGTTAATAACTAGCATTTATGGAAAACTTACAAGAAAGGAATTATGTTATATATAAGGTGAAAATTATCTATAGTCAAACCAATCCCTGAGAGCGTCTTAAATTGCCAACAAAGTACGATATATATATGATTGAGGGTAAACAACCCTCCCATACAGTAGTTCTCAGGCCAACTAATGTTTGAATTATTGTAGTAGCTCAGAGGAAAGAACAAAAGGAAAGTTTATATGCAGATGTCTGGGCATTCATAACTATGCAGAAGGGAGGGGGGCTGGTGAGGGAAATATTCATGCTGACCTGCAGGCTTTACTTGATTCCCTTTTGATATTAAGGCTCAATCAAAAGTCTCGCAATTGAGAAATTGTCATCGGCCAATATCCCCGCAGTGCCAGAACCCCATGGCAATTCTGGCTTCGGCTTTCTTCAAGGTAGGAGCAGCCTTCACAGTCTGAACGAGGAGGTGGGACCTATCACATGAATATGAGTTCTCTACAGTGCAAACCAGTCTATTTACAGGCACCAGCAGTGCAAAATTTGGCAGCCCTAAATGAAGTCTCATCAATTTTGGAAGCAGGGGGAAAAAACAGAGCTAAGTGTTTTAGGGAAGAGAGAGAAAGTGAAATTCTCATCTTCAATTTTCATCTGAGAAACCCAACATTGTACACTAATAATATGGACTACAGAGGAAGGGGAACAATGGGGATTTCGGCTTTCTCTGTGTTTTTTTACTTATTTATTTTAAAAATACATGTAATTAGAGAGCAAGAAAAATGAAGTAACTATAGATGTAGATAGAGATATAGCTAAACCTTAAAAAAAAAAAAGCCATAATTGTGAGTAAAAAAAGCAAGAGGCAGGATATGTACAGCATTGGTGAGGTCTATATGTACGACCCAGAAAATGCAAAACAGTACGGTTTGCAAAATTGCTTATGGATCGACATATATATATATATATATATATATATATAGTAAAAATATAAAAATGTGTATGAGGATGACAAACTTCAAGTTCAGGATAGACGTCACCACTGGGAAAGATAGGAAGAGGAATTCATGGAGGTCATGAAGACTCCCATTGTACCAAGCATGTTGAATTTCTTAAACTGGATGGGGGGGGGCGCATATGAGTGCTTATTATATAATTACTGTACTTTTTTATATGCCTGGCATATTTCTTACTTTAAAAAAGGAAAAATGAAAAGTATGAAGCCTCTACATACTCAATAATGTTAATGGATGTGTTTATTATGAGATTGAACCAAATGATTTAAGAAGGCTGGATCTTAAGATGAGCCTAAGACAAAGGTGTGTCTCTCTACCAGCTCTTCTCCAAGGGCTGTGCTATACACACACCACTTCATGAAAGCTACGTGAGGTCAGCTCTCTTTTCCACATTTCACCAAAATAGGAACTGGGGGCACGGGTTAAGTAGTTTGCCCAAGAACATATGTTCCTTACCAGGTGGCTGCAATTCCCTGAATTTGTTTCCCTACAATTTCCAAAAGGCAGTATTCTGAAGACCTGTGATAATGTTGAATCATGTATATGGAAGAACAGAGCAAATCACAAGCTAAATCATACCTAATGTCTGCCCTTTAGAAAGTACCCGCGGAGAGCATCATTAGCCCGAAGTGCGGGTCTAAGGCACTAAGCCCTTCCATTCCATCCTAACCCAGGAATCTCTTTAATTGACATTTAGTTGCTGGCAGTCAGATCTCTTTCAATCCCAGTGCCTACAGGCTCCTGATCTCGGGGGACTGGGAGAGCTAGATCCAGCTTTTCTGAGGCCCACTGACTTCTCAAGTTATTTTTCCTGGCTCCGTGGGCGCATCTTGCCTTACTTCCCCTTTGCGTGTGTGTGTGTGTGTGTGTGTGTGTGTGTGTGTGTGTGTGTGTGTGTGTGTGTGCGTACTGCTTTAATTGGGCAATCGTTATGCCACTCTCCCATTAACGTTGGTGGGGAAGTGAGTAATCAAACTCTTGATTGTACACTTCGGTAAGATAAGGTCAGCAAGATGTGTGATACTGAGATGGCACCCCGCACCCGCAAGGGAAAAGGACTCTCAGTGGCTCTCGTTGTTTTGGGGCTTGTTTGCGTTGCTGTGCAGTTGTAATGGAAAACGAATAAAAATAAAAATCCCGGGGCCCGTTTTGGCCCGCGCTTGGGAAGTTAATCCCACTGTCCTGGCAGAATTCCAGTTCAGGTCACTGCATTCTGCTGGCGGAAGCCGCCTCATGCGGTTTTCAGTGGATGTCACTTTCTTCTTTGTGTCTTTCTCAGCTCCGTGTGCAGCGAATTAAACAGCTGTCCCTCCCCCACCCGCGGGGACTACAGTTCCGCAGAACTCAGCTTGACCCCGCCTCTTACCACAGTGGGCTTAGGGGCCAGGAAACTAACCTGCTCCCAGAACCAGCCACTGAGATACTTGCTACAGTCGAGATCTGTATGCACGTGTCTTTCTCTGAGTGCGTTTACGGAGTCATAGAATCAAGACTCCTCGCGTTAAAACATTTTTCAGGAATGGTGTAGTTTCTTTCCAACTCTCTGTGCATATAGTCCCTCCATTTGTTTTGCAACGTTTTGTTATGCAAATTAAAATGTTTCCTTATCTGAGGTACTTAGAAATTCATCTCCCTTCCACCCATCTATGCTTTTGTTGATGCTTTTAATTGTTTTTACGGGTTTTTTTCTAGTGTTTAACTCCTTCCCCTGTGAAATTGCATTTCATGGTGTGAGGAATGGTTCTAACCATTTCTTCCCCCGTACAAATAATCTTGTATTCTTAACAATGTTTACTGAATAGCGATTTCTAATTGTGTGACTTCAGCAAATGACTTAAACCTGTCAGAGAGTCAGCTTTCAGTATCTGGAGAAATAGGAATGATAATGATACCTACCGGACAGGCTTGTCCCAAGGATGGGGTAAGACAACACGTGAGAAGTTCCTGGCATGTTGCATGCACAGCCAATTGTGTGTAACAAATGTTATCTTCCTTTTTGTCTCCTTTCCTTCCTTTTTATGTGCATCTGCCTATTTTTTTTTTCTAGAGCCCTTTTATGTACCACTGAAGTCAAGACTCTCCACAATGACCCAAAGTTTGTCTATCCCTAGGTTTTATATTAGGAAGCTACTAAATAGAAAGTTTGGGGCAAGTGGAGGAGGTAGGGGTTGAAGAAGGCACTTTTCTTCAAGGGACCCCATCTACCAACACCCTCACTTTCTTTGCTTGCAAATGATGGGCTGTTTCTGCAGCCCCCTTTATCTCCAGGTCAGAGAATCCTCGTAGAGGCTGTTCTTCTGAGGCCTTAAAATGCTCCCCTCCCCAAGTTGCCATGTCAGATCTTTGGGGGAAATCTGATTTTTCAGGACAAGGCTCTATGTGTGGGTTGTTTTATTTTGGGGGTAGGGTGGGGGTAGGAATTGGCCATGGGTTTGCTGCATTCCAGGAAGAGGGAGGACTCTGCTCTCCTCCGATGAGTCATGGAAGAGAAACGTCTAATGTTTGCAAACATCCCCAGCCAAGCCTTTGCTTTCTTGTACTCCACCCATCCCCCCATCTGTGCAGATTGAACCCACCTGAGAAGAATCAAATGTTAAGCTTGAAGGCTAAAGCAGAGGCTGTGTTCTACCACCATTTGAGATGGAAAGCTGCTAAGAGAAGGGAAGGCAGTACCCTTGTATCTGGATTCCAACATGTGAGAGGCAGGACGGGACCTTACATTGGGTGTATCTGTCTCCAAATCAGGACGTGATCTGGGTGGTGCAGGAGGACTGAGTGAATGTGCAGGGCTGTCCCAAGGGGCGTGCACACTTCAAGTCAACCACACGTCTTCAGAGGGTTAGGAGATTGAGAGAAGCCTCGGGTGGGAGAAAGGAGCAAAGGGGATTGCAGAAAAGAAGGCAAGGGCTAGGAAGAGAGGGGAAACCTTGCAACTGGGAGAAGCCTGGAGTTGCAGCTTTCAGGGGAGGATGAAGGCTGAGCGGGCTGGAGAGGGACCGGAGCAGGCGGGGGTGTGCAGGAGAGGACCATCGCCTCAGCCTCGGCAGACTGCTGGAGCCAGATGGGGCTCATGATACATCCTCCCAGATGGAACGGATCAGCCTTGTCAGACATGCTTCCCTCAGGATACACAGTGTCCCCCCCCTTCCCCCTCTCTGAAATCAGGAGAGAATCACAAGGTGACTTGGGAGGGCAGCCAGCCTCCTGGGATCTTTTGTGAACTATCAGGTAACGACAGCAGGATCACAATAGGAGACCTAAACATGCCTCCACCACCACCACCACCCCCTTTTTTTTTTCTATTGTGGGACATCAAGGGAGCGAGCTCATGAGCTTGGGAACAAAGATCCTATTCTAGGAATTTGTCCGCTGCAACCCCATCCGGCGCATTCGCAAGCCTTGGATTTCTGCCCGATGGAAACTCTACCTGCTCGCTATGCCCCCACCACTGCCAGAGCAGCACCCTGGCACCGGGCACGGAAGGGAGACTCTGAGTAGCTCATCATTTAAAATTAAACTCGCATTTAATCACTGTTCATTTCTCTACCAGGCTCAGGAGGTCCTGTCATCTCTTCATTTTAAACATTTCGCTGTTTAAGGTCTAAGCACCTTGGGGGGTGAGAAAGGAGGGCAGTGGAAGAGAACTTTTGAAATCTTTCCACAAAAATCAAAGAACAAACCAACTGGAGGGGAAAATAGCAGCTATATTTAAACTACATTATCCCATCAGGGAGCTATGGTTTTGAAAACCATTCCACAGTACTTTGTTTGGCACTGATGCATGGGTTTCTATTCTTTAATTTTTTTTTTTAATGGCAGCATTTTTTTTTTCCCAGAGCAGTAATTGCAAAGGAAGTGAAGGGCTTCATGAATTAGTTTGGTAGCTATGTACTGAGCACTTGCTACATGACCTACCCTGTGCTGGGCACGGGGGACACAAAGTAAAGAAGGAGGCACTCAAAGACCTCAAAACAGATCATTATCATGCATCATTCATTACCGTGCACCTTCTAAGTTCATGTGATCCCTGTTCTCCTGGACCTTATAATTTGGTGGAAGAACACAGATGCTAAACAAGTGACTTAGTTGCTAAGTCAGGATGAAAGAAAGATATGTACATTTGCCAGTTTGCTGGTCCTTCTGTTCCAAATGCTGTTCTTCTCAGCTCTGACTGTGCACATGGCTATATATTATTCATGGCTCACTGCTCGGAGGGAGGTGACCATCCCACCACACCCCCCCACCCCGTCACTCTCCCATGTGAGTCCATGTCCCAGTTAGCTCACGAGATCAGGTGGACAGCTGGGTACAGGAGTCTGAATATACAAATGTGTATGTCATCAGTATTTAGGTGGAATTTAAAGCAGTGGACCTAAGGAAAAATTGTGGGTAAGGAAGAATGTCCCACATCCAAAGTCCTGGGACACTCCACATTTCAGGTTGAGAAGAAGATGGGAAGCACATAAAAAGAAGGCTGACAAGGATAAGCCCGGGGTCCTGTTCCCGTGCTTTAATAAAACCACCTTAAAAAAAAAAAAAAAGTGCCATGTGGGACGTAGAACAAGGAGCAGCTAATTTCTGGGGTGGTGAGAATGGAAATGATGGAGAAGTGAAGACTACTGTCAGAGAAGGGTTCCAAGATGGGGTGGGATTTAGCCTTCATCTTGGAAGGAGGATTAGGGGTTTGCCAGACAGATCCAAGCAGCAGGCTGTTCCTGGAACAGATAATAGTCCATTATGGCAGGAGCTTAGAATTGGAGGAGAGGCTGTGATAGATATATGGCAGATGAAACTGAAAACTGCGGTGGAAGATTCTCGGTCCATTCCCAACCAGGCTTCCCAGTGTCCCATGCCAGTTACTTCTGCTTCCTCCAAAAGGAGTTAAGCTCTTCGACTTTCCTCAATGAAGGGGACATCTTTTGTTTAGTCAACCCACCATTCATTCCCTTCCTTGATTTGATTTTCCTTAGGGGCATTGTTTTCCAGAGTGTGGGTCCCGAACTAGCAGCATCAACATCACCTGGGAACTTGTTAGAAATGCACATTGTTGGGGGCGCCTGGGTGGCACAGCGGTTAAGCGTCTGCCTTCGGCTCA
Source organism: Ursus americanus (assembly GCF_024610735.1). Taxonomy (NCBI): domain Eukaryota; kingdom Metazoa; phylum Chordata; class Mammalia; order Carnivora; family Ursidae; genus Ursus; species Ursus americanus. Next base: position 17,606,708 of record NC_142156.1, on the reverse strand, counting down.
GGGCGTGATCCTGGCGTTATGGGATCGAGCCCCACATCAGGCTCCTCCGCTATGAGCCTGCTTCTTTCTCTCCCACTCCCCCTGCTTGTGTTTCCTCTCTCGCTGGCTGTCTCTCTCTCTGTTGAATGAATAAATAAAATCTTTAAAAAAAAAAAAAAAAGAAATGCACATTGTTGGACTCCATCCCAGACCTACTGAGTGAGAATTCTGGAGGTAGGGCCCAGAAGTTTGTTCACAAGCCCTCCAGGTGATGTTGCTGCATGCCAACATTTGGAAACCACTGCTTCGGGGAACCACTTCTTCGCTACTCCCAGTGCATGTAATTCAGGTGGGGCTGATCACAGTCCCTGTTTCAGGTGGGGCACAGGACCCTCAGAAAATATTAGGCCTTTCCCTCCATGAAATTTCCAAACTTGGTGGATTTTAAACCAGAGATGCTGGGGGCCATGTCTGCTATCACCTGGAGAGAGCCTACATCAAAGCCAAAGGCAAAGGAAAGCAGCAGATCCAAGGGATAGAAAGAGATTCTCAGTGACTTTATTTGAGCACCTGGATCAAGTTGTTCTGAATTTAGAGTCTACTCCCAATAAGTCCCTTTACTATAAACATAAGCTAGTCAGTTGGCTTTTGGGCACTAAGCCATCCAAAGAATACTTCCCAATGGAGGCAGGGAGGCAAATTCTGGAAAACGCATTCTGTTAAGTTTGGCAAATTCTCAGATGTTAAAGTTATAGTTCGTGAACATGTAGAAAAAACGGTGGTCACTAGGCACTGGCATGTGTTAAAAACACAAGCCAGCAAAAAAAACAAAACAAAACACAAGCCCTGCCAAACCAGACCCATTTCTGTGAAAATTCACTAGAATGTGACTTGGAGACTGTTCACAAGAACACGGACTTTGAGTCTGTTGTAGATAACGCATCTAGAGCTCAGCAATACATTCGACGAGTCCTCTAAGTTCTTACGGGCAAGTCAAGAAATGTGGGCGAGATAATAATGCAGTGGACTCACATCCCATGGTTACCTGAAGAGACTTTAATTTACATAACAAAGCATTTTAATATTGCAGCAATTCTGCCCACTCTTTCATTCAACACTCATATGTTCCAGAGTCAGTAAAGAGATGCCAGATGTGACTACTGACTTGGTCAGCCTTCGCTCCCACCCGCCTCTCAGTGTGAGCACCTTACTGTTCTGAGTCTAACATGGAAATGTGTACTTTTCACATAACATGATCCTTAAGTCAAGTTGACTACATCAGGTGCCCAACCGAAAGAATGGTCTGTTCCAACACTGTATAACAGAGGGCATGGGAGACAGAGAGGCAGGAGGGTACCTTGCAAGATTTTCACTTTCCTGACTTTGGAACATGTAGCCAAGTTGATTTTATAACTGTTGAACAACGAAATCCAGTTGATTTTGATTATTTTCTAATCTGGAATGAACACCTGGACATTCTATTGGAGAAAGACATAGAAGTCATAAGTTATGCTTTCCAGATTTATGCATAACCCAAGCTGGGATGTAGAGATAAAATATGTCTTGAAGATGAAAACTCAAAAAAACCCACAGCAGACTGCAAGGACCAAAATGAACATGAGAACATTCCGTTATAGTCAGAGTTCAGTGCCTGGGTTAAAAAGAATCAACAGTGCGCGTACATGATGGGAAGATTTAACAAGACTGCAGTTTATGTAGACAGGACTCAGTTTTGAGTTGATTAAGACAAATCAACAGTGTGCAGGGGAAAGCATCAGAACAAGGGAGGACAGTGGTAGCTCGGCTAGGTCCTTGCTCCAAGACTATGCCTAGACTTTTGTGTTCGGTGTAGGGTGTCTCCAAGACTGGACAATGAGGATGCTGAAGGGCTTCAGACTCCTGCTATAGGAAGAACAGCTCAGGGACCGAGCTGTTCCTTTCAGCTGAGAAAAGAGACTTTATAAGGCACCATAGATATTTTGAAATACTCAAAGGGATCTCACACAGAGGAGGGATTAAATTTATTCAGAGTTGTTCCAGGGGGCTAAACAAGAACCAATATACAGAAGAAGTTAGTTAGGGGATGTGGATGCAACCTAGAATGAACCTGCTTTAATTGTTAAAGCTGTCCAAATAGGGAACAGACCGCCTTTTGCAATCTCCATTGCTCTATAGGAGGGCTGTAGAGGGTTGGGAACTTGGCTGGGGCCTCCTTTCCAGGTTACTCTTTTTTACTGGGGCTTTTCTGTCTGCCTAGCTTTTGAAACTAGCCTGGCTAGTACTAGCTAATGTCCTCCTTTATTAATTCCTTTGAGGTTCTTTGATCAAATGATCCATCATTCTGAATCACTGTTTCTCTTCTTTTTCCTCTCCCTGTCCTCAATTGATTGAAAATAGCAGCAATCTTTGGTAAACAATAGAGTACTTCCAAAACCCATACTTTTTTTTAACCTTGTTCATGAGAAGCACGTGCAGTTCAATGAGCAAAATAAATTGAACATAAGTTTATTTCTACATAAGAGAAACTTGACCTTTCTGCCCTTGGGAGGCTGGGTTTATGCTAAATTTTGGCAACCTATAAACGAAAAGTTTCAGAGACACCCACAGGTTGAGGAACCAAGTACATAAATGGTATTTGACATAAAAGGGGCCAACTCCAGGCTAAAAATCACAGTTTCGGTTTAAAGGAGTATTCCAACCTCCAGTAGATAGCAGACTTGCAAAGAACAGTCTAGGAGGTGATGACAATGTGGTAACAGCACCAATGTGAACTTACACATCACTCCTAAGAAGCCTTTAATGCTGCCTCATTTTGTATTTGTTAAACCTGACTAACCTTCACAGCCATTCCCATGAGGGAAGTAGTTCGGAGGCCCTCCTGTTTATTTCACAAATTGGAAATCAATGAACTTGGGTTCAGCAAAAATTTGTTGAGGTTCCTCCCATAGGGAGGCCCTTTGCAAGTCACTGATAGATATGGGATGGCGGGACTCATTCATCACAACAGTAGGTGTTCAATAAATGATGACAGTATACCAGGGACCATTCCACATCCTGAGGATGGACAAGACAGACAAGCCCATATTCTCATGGAGCTTGTACTCTAGTAAGGAGAGGCACAGTGAGCAGCTAAAGAAAAACACCATATCACAGATAAATGCCGTGAAGAAAATAAAACAATGCGATAGCAAGGGTGACCAGGGAAGGTAGCCACTTTAAGTAGTCAGCCAAGACATCTAGGAGGAGATGACGTTCTCTCTCAAGGTGAGATCTGAATGATAAGATGGATCTAGGCACGTGACAATCCCGAGAAGACCAGTGAGTACAAAAGCCAATGTCGGGAACCCCTTAAAAGCTCATAATCACAGAGGCGCTTACAAACCCAAGCATCCACAGAGCCATGGAACCTCTGTTCCCATGTCCAAAAGTCAAATGGCCAAGATAATTTCCAGGCTAAGATAGATAGCAATCCTCCTGCCTGTAGTGTTGCTATTGTTGCTGAAAGAGATGAGGTGAGGCAGAAGCAATGGTGCAGACCTGGTCTCAGAGGGAAAAGAACCACCAGCCCTCCATTACCACACCCCCACCATGAGATCACGTGTCCCTCCTGGAGGAGGCTCCCATCCTGTGACCTAACCAGTTTCCACCTTGCTTCTCTTAGCGCATTGCCATACACTAGAATTTTGTTTGTTTCGTGTAGGGTTTTGTTGGTCCTTTTCCAAGTATCAATCAAAACTGCATGCCAGCCTCCACTCCTTGGAAATAATTAAATGAAATGACGTGCCTGATTTTTTCAGCTGGGTAATATACTGTGATTTGCATCTGCTGAAGGAATTCATCTGAAGTCCTGAGACTGAGCCATCTGGGATAACTGAGGTGTTTTTTTTCTCTGCTTTGGCTCATGCGGATGGTACACTATTGCCAAACACAAAAGTAGACTAAATGCTTCATTCTGCGACATACTCCCTTAACAAGGCTGCTCTTTGTGATGCGAATATGTTCACCTTTTGTTCATGAATTCAACGCAAAGGTCCCTTCGCCTATTAAGTAATCTAACTTTACATAAGCAAAATGCCCTTTATTTTGCTGTCACCTAGGTTTTGTACAGACTTCTGGAGCAAGTCAACTCTGGTTTAAGAATAGGTTTTGGATTAAAGTCCTTCTTTCTCCTATTGGGGAAAGTGGAATCCAGAAAATAGCCTTGGTCTTAATGCCCAAGTGAAGCACCTCCCAGCACAATTCTCGTTCTTTGGCAGCTACGGTGGCAAAGCCTGTGACTTTTAGGCAGACATGTACTGTGTGACTGTGTGGGCTATTCAAATTAAAACCTCCTCCCTCCTCCCTGGGGTGGGATTCCTTCGGTCAGAGCACAGACCCCGCCGGGGAAGGGCTGACATTGGTGTGCGGAGGAGCGCTCGGCTGGGGTTGTGGGATGCCGTGTTCCTGAGGCGACAGATGAGGGATTCGGGCCGTGTGGGAAATGAACTGCGGAATTCCTCCCCTCGATTCCTGAAGGGGGCTCTAAAGGAGACAGATTAGGATGCAGAATGCGGCCCGCAAGGTAGAGGGCGAGGGGGTGGGCGAGCCAAGGACACCAAGCCGAGCACGCTTCGGGAGGCCCAGTGCGGACCGACTTCCCAGGTTCCTCGGCCTCGCCTTCCCAGACACCCACCCCGGTCCCAGGCCGACCCGGAGGGCAGGCGGTTAACCTCGGGGCAGCGAGTGCAGGGAGCCCACCGCGAACCCTCCACCTCTCTTGGCTCTGTGTCCGTGGGCGGGCGGAGATAGAAGACCGCCGGAGCCCAAGCTCAGCTTAAGGTTAGCTCTACACCGACCCGCGGGCCAGGGCGCACACTGCGCGGGCGCGGCAACGCGCGCGCCGGCCTCTATCCGGGTTCCTGGGGGCGGTGCGCGGGAGGGGGCGGGGCCTGCGCGGCGGCGTGGGCGCGAGTCGCGCGGGAGGGAGGGTCGAGGGGAGGGGGCGGGGCCGTGCCGCCCGCGCCGCGCTGGGCCCTCTCGGCCAATGAGCGGCGTCCACATGCCGCGGCGGCGGCGAGAGGGGAGGCAGCGGCGGATAAATGCTATTAGAGCAGCCGCCGCGGAGCCGTCCCCGACGCCACCTCCTTCTCCTTCGCCGCAGTTTCCTCCGCCGCTGTCGGGGGTGCGGAGCTGAGGGAACAGGGCGAGTGCACCGCGCACCACCCCGCCGGCTCGCCGCCCTCGCTCCGTTCTCCCCTTAGGGGTCGGCCGGGCGCCCCCTTCTCCGGCTCGGGCGGGGCCGCGAATCACCTCAGGAGAGCGGGGAGGGGGTTCGGGGGCCGCGGCCTGCGCTCCCGGCGGGCGGTTGAGGGCAAAGGAGGCCCTCCCTTCTGACGAGGGGAGGGAGGGTCAGGAGCCCCCCACCGCCCAGCTGAGCCCGGGGCGTGCGCCGGCGAGGGCCGGGCTGCGAGAGGGGCGGTTGTCTGGGGGAGGGGGCGCGGGGTGATTCAGCGCCCGGAGAGGCGGAAGCGGCCGCAGGAGGAGGAGGAGGAGGGGGAGAGGCCAGTCCGCGCCTGGGCGCCCGGGGTGGCACGAGCCGGCGGCCCGAGTGCGAGGCGGAGGTGAGGAGGCCTCGGGGACTGGAGGCGAGGCCGGCCGGGCCCCCGCAGCCATGGAGAACGCGCACACAAAGACGGTGGAGGAGGTGCTGGGCCACTTCGGCGTCAACGAGAGCACGGGGCTGAGCCTGGAGCAGGTCAAGAAGCTCAAGGAGAGATGGGGCTCTAACGGTAGGTGCCCGGCGCTGGGACTGCAGGGGCCCCGCGCGGCCCGGCGCGGGCCCGAGAGCCAGGGAAGATGGCTGACCGGGCTCCACCTCGTGGGTCTGGGCTCCGCGCCCGCCGAGGGCTGCAGGCGGCGGGTCGAGCCCGCGCGTCGGCCCCGCGGGAGAGGGACTGCAGGCGAGGGCTCCGGAGTCGTGCTTCTACCTCCTGGACCCCGCGCCTCGAGCCCTTGACCTTCCCCGCACGCAGTTAGCTCGGCAGCTTCTCACCCGCAGCAGCCGGCCCCGCTGGAGGGAGGGACGAGTCTCATGCAACTGGGTTGAACCCTGCGAGACATTTTCTTGTCCCCTGCCAGTTAATGAGGCGTCGTTACAGTTGAGAAAGCCTCTAACCGTTCTTGTACTACCCGAAGTTACACATCTGGCAGAAGTCATGACATAGCTGAAATGACACCTTGTTTCGGGAGCCCTGTTTAGTGGGTAGCGATGAGATTTTACGCTTTGGATAGACCTAAGGTACTGGTTACAACAAATATTGCATATTTTCTTGGGATACCATTTGGTATGGTTTCCATTAAAAATGGTTGAAGGTTCATATATCTAGGTAGGTCTTTCGAAGACTGATAGTTTTAGCAGTTCACTTTATAAAGACAATGCTAATTTTTTCCCTCTTCTTGACACGTTGCCTGGCGAATTTCTACATTCTGCAGAGTTACCGGCTGAAGAAGGTGAGTAATCTTAACATGTTCTTTTTTTACTTCCTTTGTGTGCTGATGTTAAGATGACATTTACAACAAATGTTTGTTTCTAACAGGAAAAACCTTGCTGGAACTTGTGATCGAGCAGTTTGAAGACTTACTAGTTAGAATTTTATTGCTGGCAGCTTGTATATCTTTTGTAAGTATAAAGAAACTTAATTTCTTTCCAAAAAGTAGAGACTGTTACAGAGATGAAAAACCAAGAAACAAATGCTGACTGTTGGGTGAGAACATTATATATAGAGATTTCAGCAGTGTCTTCATTTTTTTAAAATCTGGGTATTTTAAAATTATAAACAAGCACTTGAAGCCATTTGTGTGCGGAAAATTAATGCCTGGCATTACAGTGCAGTTAGAAATTGTTCCTAAATGAGGCGGGGTCTTATAAATTTTTGTGGTTTATCACATCTTAATATCAAAAAGTTCTTTGTCAGAAGGTCTTTTCTGTTTTGGGTTCTTCCATTGTGTAAGATACTAAGATGATGTTGGGCCCTTTGTAGTCTGTAAATAGAACTTACAAAAGGAATATTCCAGTTGCTTTCCCTTCCTGGTAATGGCAAGGTGACAGTTGTTTCTGACAGTGACAAGAATGATGACGGCAGTGATGGCACCACTGTTGACCAAATTTGGTCACTGACCTTTAGGGTGGTATATTTATCTAAATTGGACCCCTGTCTTCAGTGACTCCTAGGTAGAGAGAACTAGGTTCGGTACAACTGGTTCTATATTTTAAAAGAAAAAAAAAAAAAAAACCAACCTGTTTTTTTTTTTTTTTTCTTGTTCTCTGTGTGGTTACCGACTTGAGTCCTGTATGGTTGCTAAGAAACTGGTGAAATGCAAAAACTACAGTAGAAAAGGGGTGATGGGTTGGTGAGGGTATTCTAGGTTATTAACATTTTTTTTCCTGTTCAATATTAATTTTTTACTGCATTTTTTTCTTGGGCAATGGACTTCTTGGTAGTTTTCCTAAAAATGGTCATGAATAGGATACAGATGTTCCTAATCCTAACAGCATGAGATGACTTTTGTTCTTAAATTACAGTATTTTATTCTTATTATAACCATGATGGGAAGTGAAATTCACCCAGTGCAATACTTTTTCAGGCTTCACAAAATTGACACAGCTTCAAGGTTTCATTTTTGTATGTTTGTACATATGCAGGCCCCAGGAATCTACCTCAGTCTTTATGACAACGATATCATAGTAGGCTGCTTCGAGAACTAAATCAAAAGGAAGCAGCGGGCACTTCTTTAGGTGAGGGGGGGAAATTGGCAAAAGGTGAGCCTTTGGAGTAATACTGTATACTGATTCTGACATGAGACTTTAATAAATCTATCATGCCATGTTGGCTAAGTGATATGTAGCTATTAATAATAATTCAGTCCTCACGAATCTTTTCTGCGGTTTTCATTGAATAAAATTGAGAGTGTCATAGCAAAGCATTCAGTGTCCTGAATTACTCCATACCTCTTACAGGTCTGTCTGTCCTTGATTAATTCACCACCACCCGCTCCTCCACCCTCCCCCATCCCTCCTAAATGGCTGCTGCTTTACAGATTAAGATAAAGGGGTAGAGCTGTTTGATTACCAGTTTCAGTACATTGTCGTGGAGCAAAACAAATAATACATTTGGGGTAGTGTAATGTTTATGTATGTTTAAGCTACCTGCATAATTCTGAAGTAGCCTCAGCTTTGGTACTTAAAATACTGAGGTTCAATAAGGTTATAAGGGACATCTTAGAAGTAAATCACCTGGTGAATACAAGGCAGAGATAAAAAAAATTTTTATTGAGTTCTGTGTGTGTAACTTAAGGCAGTGTTGTAACATCAGCATTATTTCCAATAAACAAGCTATTGAATATTTGGGTTGTATAGGATCTCTTGAGTTGCCAGTTTGAATGACTTCATATTAACATTTTGAATTAGTGAGGTATGTGGCTTTTATTTTGAAGTAAGAAGTTTGTAGTTTCTAAGCATTTTCAAATGGGTTTTAAAAGAATTGCTCTAATTTATCATAGGGTAGGATGTTGGGTTTTTATAGCTTTATCGAACTATGTTTTGGAATTGAAATTTGAATTACCTTTTTGGTAACAACTTGGAGTTAATGCTCAGGAAATGAACTGTGTGACATTTTTATTTCATGGGTTGCTAAACAAAAATAATAAACGTTTAGGAAATACTGTTAGTTTGCTCTGACTTGTTTGAACAAGACATTTGGGATATCAGACCTGTTTTGTTGATTTTCTTCATGTGGAATTGGCGCTATTACTATATTGTTCTTGACCTTTTCATTCCTCATTTATCTTTCAAAACATCACGGAGTCTTTTTTGTGGTAGTCTGTTTACTCCTAATTGACAGGAAAGTCATGGTAGAATATTCATATTCTTTTGAAGAATTGAATGGACAGTTCCTATAACATGTACATGATATATCATCAGGTTCTGCTCAAGTTAAAAAGAAATATTAGGCTTTAGTGATTTATTTCAGATATCAGACTAAGTAAACTGTTAACTGTAGGAAGCTGCATTAATGTTTTATACTCATGACCTGTAGGGATAAAGTTTAATTGCAATATTCGCCAGATAGAAATGGTATTAAGTTTACTTGGATTGGAAGAAGTGAACTATGATCTCTCCCACTACATATGAAGTAACATTAGAAATTCTTTGACATTCATGACCTGCTATCCTTTCACTTTGTCTTTACATCCTCCTTGGTCACAATTTTGCCCTTCATTTAATACTTCATATGGTTGCTTACTGGAATACCGGTTTTTGTTTTTTTTCACTGCTTCAGTAAGTATTTATTGAACACCTGGGACATGGCACAGACACTGGGGATACAGCATTTGAATGAAATAGACAAGGGCTCTTAACCTGGAGCTGACATTCTAGTGGAGACAGGTAGTAAACAAGTAAAATGTGTAGTCTGTTTCACAGTGATAGTGCTATGGAGAAAAATAAAGCAGGGGGGAAAGAGTATGAGGAGGGGGTTATAGTTTTCACATCGGGTGGTCAGGAAAGTCCTCCAAGAAGGTGACTTTAGAGTAAAGACCTGAAGGAGATGAGCGGGAGGGCCATATTTGCATCGTCAGAATCCATGAAGTCCTCTGTGGTAACATAGTTTGCAAAAGTTGCTCTACCCTCTATCCCCATTTCCCCACCACAGCTACTTGGAGTGACCCTAAAATGCTGCTAAAACTTGCTTAGACCAGGGCACTTCTTAGCTTGTCACTTGTATTTGAATAGTGTCTTTCCTTCTTACTGGACCCTTTAAAGGGGATTCTTCATTTCTTTTAGAGCCTGGGTTAGTGATTTTGATAAAACGGATATCTGAGTGAGCGTGTGTTAGTAGTATTTTCAAAATAAATGAGGTCTGGTTTCTTTGGTTTTCTTAAAACAATATAGTCAAGAAGTAGTTTATATTATGTAATGATTTTACTCTTCTGTGTTTTATTTTTTTCAAGAAAAGATAAAATGGATAGTTCACTGATTGGTTTAACTAATTTATTTAGAGCCTTTCTTTAAAATGTTTTGAAAGGTGAATGTGTGTGTATGTTTAAGAAGATTGTATTCTCAAATCTAAAGCCAGTATTTTTAAATAAGTTTTATATGTGGATCAGAAGAGAATGTAGTCTAATTCATACCTTTTTCTTTTTTCTTTTTTGTTAATGACTAAAAGAATTTTTGTTTCCCACCCCCAGAAAATTGTCATAACATTTACTGGGGATACATTTTCTTTCTTGTGAAGTGTTTGGTTTCCTCTTTATTAAAACTTTTTTTAATGTAAATTTCTTCATTCATTGAACAAGTATTTGAGTACCCAGTGTCCTTGCAAGTTTCTAAGGATACAAAGAGGAATATAGACAGGTGCCCTCAGTCTTAAAAATGTGCTTATGATCTCTCTCATGTTCTTTTTTTGGATCTCATTGAGAGCTCATACATTATCCCAACATGTAGCTAAGATAATAGAGTTATAGAAACATAACTGTCTTCCACTGACACACACTTTTTTACCTTGGATTAAAGTGTGCTTTTATTTATTAAACTCTGCTCTCCAGCATCTTCTGATTGTCCCGTCAGATGTTACTGTGTTGTGCAGAGATCAGTATTACGGATAATTAGAAGATAGCCTGTCCCACCCTATTGAAGCAGTCTAAGTTATAGTTGAGTACTCATTAGTAAGTGGTTACCTTGAATAGGTTTGGCAAATTTGAAACTTTGCTGGATTATATAAACCCCAGAAGACAAGTATTGTTACTGTATTAATAGTTCAAAGCAAAGAAGAAACACTGTGCCTAAAATTAACTGCAGTAGCTTTTTCTTCCACTTTCCTTTGATGGTGTTGATGAAGTTGGTTACTTCTTGCTCTAGATGTTTAAGTTCAAATACCGCCCTCACGGTCTTGTACCTTATAAGTTATCATTCATTCATGCCACTGTACAATAAATAGTGAGCATCATCTGTGTACCAGAGACACTTCTAGGCCCCTGGGGATACAGTAGTGAACAAAAGGCAATACAAATAGGTAATCATTTATGTTCAACGTATTTTAGTGAAGATTTTTAGAACATTTATCCCCATGTGAATATATTTTGTATAACTTGATAAGTCATAATTATGAACTGACTATACTATAATGCTAATAAGGCATTGTTCATTTTGGTAATAATGTGTCACACACTCTTCTTCACTCTCTCATCTCCTGGGATTTTTCATTTGTCAGCCATCATCATCCTACGTAAACTAGGTTTCCTTTCAATAGGAACCATGAAGGACTGCATAATATGATCTGAACGTGATCAGTTGGTTTGGTTCTTACCAGTAATGAAATATGGGTTGATCTTCACTTTGGGCTGTGGCATTTAATTATTTGAGCAATTTGTGGTTTCAAAATAGACATTTTAAGAAGTATTCAGGAAATTGATGGTTGTTGATTTTAAATAGATTCAGCACCAGCCTTCCACCCTGAGAGATTTGCCCACTAGTTTCTCATCAAGCAGTGATTAATATACTTGTGGAACCTTCAAATAATTATGAATGCTTGGGTTTCTTACACATAAACATTTGAAATCCTATAGTGGAAGAAAAGGTTACTGTATTGTACAGATTAGGATTTTTACATGACTGATAAATTCTACTTCTGCAGAGGAACCACACATATTTTGAAAAGTAGAAATTTGCTCTGATAGTCGTGTCACTATTTGCTGTAGTCTTCCTTTGCTCCAGCTGTTAGGGGATATTACTTTAAGTTTGTTCCTTAGGCCCAGCTGCCAAGAGGGAAGTTCATACCCTCTTTTAACAAGGTGTGAAGCTTATCTTGCAGTTGCTAATGCCTCACTGACCTTTTGGAAAGGTCCTAGTTATGCATCAAGTTGAGTGATTTTTCTCCCCCAAGAGCTAATTAAGTTTCTTATTTCTGATATGCTCTCCTTGGCAAATGCTTGAAAGGCTAGTATGAAAGCAGCTGTGATATTGCATCTATCAAAATTTATAACTTCCTAGAGAAGTTTTCATTTTGGCACTAGGCCTGGCCTTAACACCAGGAATGCCCTGTTGAAAGCTTGCGGCAACATTTATATTCATTCTGGTTTTCTGCCTGCCCTAGTTCACTAGCTGTCAGTCGTCATTGGTACCTATCAGGACCCGGTCCTGGTGTCTCCCGGTTTTTTCCCTGCTCAGGTTGAAATTTCTTGTTCATCATTCCCTTATCTTACTTGCAGAATTCATGTTAGGCTTTGTCTTATTCACCTCTCTGGTTGTTTAGTATTTGTGTAAAAGCTCACTTTATACTATTCCACTAAGTTATAAACATAGATGGTTTCATTCTTGCCATGAGTCATATCTGACTGTATTAAAAAGTATCAAAACCAGTACTTTTGTTGTTTACTAAATAGGTCTTTTAAAGAAAAGATTTTTTTGTGAAATATGCAGACATTTTAAGCAATGCTAAAAAATAAAGGCAAATCTTACTCCCAGATTGAATCATTAGATATGTTTGACATCCTTTCTGGATTGGCAGTTTTTCACAAAAATTAGTTTTTAACTATTTAGATGTCTCTTTTACCATGTTCTTTATCATTCTTAAGATTCATATCTTGGGTTCTCTTACCACCTTAAGTTTGCTGAATTATGAAGTGGCTCTCTTAACTCGTAGCTTTTACGTCCTGACAAAGGTTATGGTTGTGTGAGCTCGAAATTAATTTTCTGCTCGTTTTCCTTGGGGGCAGTGTTCTGTACCATTATAAATAACATGTGTGGACTTCTGTCCTCTCTGAAGTGCTGTGTTGCTGTAGTAGATGTCATATGGAAGTTGACTTTCAAAATAGATTCCTGATCGCAGAACAACCTTGAGTAATCCTGAGATGACCTATAGTGGGTGATACCATTGAAAATAACCAGGATGCTCTCAGTACTCTATGATTTTGAGTCCATGAGCAAGTGATTTTTACAATGAATTTATGTCTATCGATGTTATTTGGTAGGAGTATTAAGCAAATCAGCAAAGTTGTAGGTGATTGCCTTTTATGTTAACAAAATGGAGAATTCAGGTTTTATTTTTTCTGAATATATCAATGTAAAATGAATGGGATTTATTTCCCAGAAAGTATTTTATTTGGATTTTAAAACAATTATTATGTGAAAAATTAAATCAGCTTTTGAAGAATATTAAGAAGTTGTGGTTTTGATTCTCAAGAATTACTCTGAGCAGGGGACATAAACTGGTTGTTGCTGTCATTACATTTTGCCACCATTTATTTCTAGGGACCGTAAGAAGAGAGATTTTGTATATTGCAGTTCCTTTAGTACCAGCCACTTTTGTTGTCAAGCGGCACTAAGCCTAAAAAACACATTACAGTTCTAACACATGCCATTTCTCTTTTAGGTTTTGGCTTGGTTTGAAGAAGGTGAAGAAACAATTACAGCCTTTGTAGAACCCTTTGTAATTTTACTTATATTAGTAGCCAATGCAATTGTGGGTGTATGGCAGGTAAGCAAAAATTCTGCAGTGCTAGAGTTTAACAGTTTATATAAGTGATTTAAACTGTATGAATCTGTTTTTTCCCCCTGATGTATTGCTTAAAGATATCTCTGGAAAATCTACATTGTGTTTTTTCTTTTGTCTGTTTATTTAATGACAACATTTTAGACCTCTCCTGCATGTGAATGTACTGTTAAAATTGCTCATCCTTCATGGTAGCATGGAGTTAAGAATAATGGGTGAGAGAAGCTATTTGAGGAAAACCAGGAAATTTGAGAATCAATATCTGTCTTTATATTTCCTAGCTGCTTCCTATGAAAAGTTTCATAAATTCAATGTCCTTTTTATTCTCCTTGGTTTTTGTTTGTTTGTTTTTTGTTTTTTGTTTTTTTTTTTGTATTTAGCTATAAAAATGATTTTCCCTTCAGAGCATAGTCCTGGCTCTTTTCCCTCAGTTGCTCAGGCCTTTCTGACTCACAGAATGGAAGCCAGTTTACAGAAACATAATGGGATTCCTGCCCACCCCCCCTTCGTGTAATTGCTGTTCTGTGTATATCTAATTTAGAGGACTTTAACTTTCCTAGGACTGTTGATCTGTTTGATTTTTTTTTTTCTTAATATATTTTAACTGACTGAGACTAATACTTCAAATTCATTTTGAGTATTGATATTTAAATATGAGTATAATCACCCCTTTGAGGACTCAGGTAGAGTGCATCTACATTCATACAGTGGAAACCTTTTATAAGCATAATTAGTCCTATTAGAATTGTAAACTTCTGGGGCTCCTGAGTGGCTCAGTCGCTTGAGCAGCCAACTCTTGATCTTGGCCTAGGTCATGATCTCAGGGTTGTAAGATCCATCCCCATGTCAGGCTCCCCGCTCAGCAGGGAATCTGCTTAAGGTTCTCCCTCTCCTCTGCCCCTCCCCACCCCACACACACTTATCCTCTCTAAAATAAGTAAATCTGTTTTAAAAAATTGTAAACTTCTGATCTTATTAATAAACATGAAGGCCTTTATGTAGTGGGCTCGTATAGAAAGATGGTCTACTTAAAAGAAAATTTTATTGTGCTATATTTCTCTTATTTTAATTTTTTCTAAAATTGTTTATATTTAAGTGAAAATGATCCCCTTGTAAACAATATAAGCAAAAGAAACAATATACAGCATTAGATTGTCCTTCTCAAGCTAGTAATATATATTTTCCTATTAAATAATTTATGCCAGTTACAAGGTAGATACTTCACATACATTCCCATGTCATTGTTGCAGTGATCTTAAAAGGCAAATGATACTCGCATTTGACAGATGTGACATTGAGGTTCAGAGTGCTTAAGTGACTTCTTAAAGGCCATACAGGTAGTACAGAGTATCTGGGATTTGAATCCAAGCCCAGGCTGATCCAAATTCTGAAGTAAAATTTTGCAGCAGTTTACGTAGGACTTTTCTATTTATCTTAGTTTAAAAAATAACATTCTTAGGTCTTCATCTCATTTACATAGTATACAGAATGGTATGAGCAATACTGAAGAGTTCTTACCTTCTGGAAGTAAGGGAAATTATAAGTGTAGTGTAAGGTAGTATTGGGAGGTTGGAGGGTGGGGGGCACATTATGCTGACCAGTGTTCTCAGAAGGCTTTTTTTAAAGAAGGTGACAAGTGATTGGGAACTACAGAGAAACCGAGATTTGTTCCAATTTTAGTGTATGTGCTGCTGCCGCCGAATTGAGCACTTGGTATAACCTATTTGAATCTGTGATCGTTTCCCTTTCCCACCCCTACATTGTAAATACTCCTTTTGGTCATTTGAGTTGAAGGGAAGGCTTTTAAAGTAATTTTAATTGGCATTTTTGTCCTTGGGGTCTGAGATAATTTATCTTTCATGCTTCTAATTTAAATGCACTTTGCTAATTTTGAGTAGAAGTAAAATACAGTGCTCCTGGGACATTTCTTAACCTTGAGGAATCTAGTTAAACTCTTATCTGACATGACCTTGAAGACAGAGAAAAGGAATTAAAACTGCCACAGTTTACAAATGGGAGAGGTAGTACTGTGAAAAAAAGTGATTTCAAATTTGACTAATTGAATAGCAACGGTGCTGAGAATTTATTCTTTTACAATGTCAGTAGCATTTGAACTTAAGGACCTTATATCAATGACAATTAGAATTAAACAATCAGGTATTTCTGTTAATTATGAGGTGATGCAGATAATATTATCTAAGCAGATCTGATATGGGGTTGAAATTATTTTTGTCATGGGGTTTCCAGATTTAACATATTCTATACTTTTTCAGGGATGTAAATATTTAAAGTGAGACTCATGCCATTAGCTTTCAGTTTTGAGTCCTCTAAATTCACTTTAAGCAAGTTTTGGGATTTTTTTTTGCAGCAGACCATACTTCTTACATTAAGGTAAAAAAATGAGATCACAGGGGCACTTAGGTGGCTCAGTCAGTTAAGCGTCTGCCTTCGGCTCAGGTCGTGATCTCCAGGACCTAGGATGGAGCCTTGAGCTAGACTCCCTACTCAGCGGGGAGTCTGCTTCTCCCTCTGCCCCTCTGCCCCACTTGTGCTCTCTCTCTTGCTCTATCTCAAATAAATAAAATCTTCTTTAAAAATTGAAATCACATAGTATTGTGCATAAATTCTACCAGGTAAAGATTAAATTGAGCTTTATATCAGAAGGCAAAAAGTGAGAGAAATGAATCCTTTCCTTTGTGCATTGAGTAGCCTCACCTGGGCATGCACTGTGTAGATTCGCTCCTTGATTTCTAATTGCTTACTCTCCAAAAGGAGAGAAAACAAATTTGACACATGTGTTTTTCTCTCTTTTTTTTTTCCCCTCCTTAAAACTTTCCTATAGTTTTTTTTTTTTTAATACGTATTTTGATTTCTACATCTCAAAATTTGGAAAGAAAAGCTGTGTGTGGCTAAGGTTTGATATGTTTATATACAGTATATATATATGGTATATATATGGTATATATATGGTATATATTTATGGGACTGGCAGTTTGGGGTTTTTTAGGGGGAGGCGGGAGGGGTAGAGGAAAACCTAATCAGGCTCCATGCCCAGCTCGGAGCCCAACAGGGCCTGATTTCACAACCCTGAGATCATGACCTGAGCCAAAATCAAGGGTCAGCTTCTTGGGGAGCCTGGGTGGCTCAGTTAACTGTCATGACTCTTGGCTTCAGCTCAGGTTGTGATCTCAGGGTCATGAGTTTGAGCCCCACCTCGGGCTCTGCACTCCGCGTGGAGTCTGCTTAAGATTCTCTCTCCCTCTCTGTCTGCCTCTGCCACCCATGCACGGTCATGCTCGCTCCCTCGCTCACTCTCAAAAAAAAAAAAGTTGGACACAAACGACTGAACCACCCAGGTATCCCAGGACTGACAGTTCTGTGATGAGATTCCAGCCATTTATTGGTCTTGACTACTGCAGAGAGATTTCCTAGAATTTGTGAGATGTAACTTGATTTTCTTAATTCATCACTCATAGCATGTACTGTGTGCCAAAAGTCTAAATAGTTTGTAAATCCTCACAGCCCTTGAGGTAGTAGCATTGGTGTCCAGATTTTGTAGGCACCACACCTGTGTGTTGTGTGACTCGTGCACAGTCACATAGCTGTTAGGG
Source organism: Ursus americanus (assembly GCF_024610735.1). NCBI lineage: Eukaryota > Metazoa > Chordata > Mammalia > Carnivora > Ursidae > Ursus > Ursus americanus. The sequence goes on along the minus strand of NC_142156.1, from coordinate 17,589,592 downwards.
GGAAAAGCCTGGAGTGAACCTAGGCAGTCCAGCCCCAGACCATCACCTTTCATGTGAGATGGGATCAGTTTCAGTGGTGTGGCTGTGGCTGGAGGTTAGGGCCATGTTACACAGTACAGTGGTCTTGGGGACAACAGATTCTGTAACTGCTTTTCCCTTTTTAGGATTTTATTCCCTGTTTAGGCCTGTTATGGTACTTAATTCTTCATTTTTTAGCACAAAATTATAAGAGCCTAGTGTTTATCATCTTATGTGAATTGTTTACAAGTATCATTAATGTGCATCTCTTGTATCTTTTTTCTAAAGTTTAGAAATCTAAAATTTGATTCCTTGGGCTAAAATACTAATTTGCAATGGCAAGTATGTCTTTACTACTTTTATCTTTTTTATAGGAAAGAAATGCTGAGAATGCAATCGAAGCCCTTAAGGAATATGAGCCTGAAATGGGCAAAGTATATCGACAGGACAGAAAGAGTGTCCAGCGGATTAAAGCTAAAGACATAGTTCCTGGTGATATTGTAGAAATTGCTGGTGAGTTGAGTTTGTCATTTTTGATTTATTCTAGATTATGTATCTGAATGCAGTCCTTTTCTCAAGGCTCATAATTATGTGTTTTAAAAATTATGCTCCTATGTATCAATTATATCAACAGGTTTTGGTGTCTTCCAAACAAATCAAGTTTTCTGTATATTTATTTCTAGGTGTTTGGCACCTCCCCTCGTGTTGATAAAATGTGTTTGTTTGTTTGTTTGTTTTTTTTAAAGATTTTATTTATTTATTTGACAGAGATAGAGACAGCCAGCGAGAGAGGGAACACAAGCAGGGGGAGCGGGAGAGGAAGAAGCAGGCTCATAGCGGAGGAGCCTGATGTGGGGCTCGATCCCATAACGCCGGGATCACGCCCTGAGCCGAAGGCAGACGCTTAACCGCTATGCCACCCAGGCGCCCCTAAGATGTGTTTGTTTTAAACAAAGTGTTTTGAACTGTTGTACTTACTACTTTTGGTCCATGGTAGAACACTAGCACTAGTGAAATAATGAACTTAATCTCGATTTGACAGTTATTGTACTGAGCAATTTAGAATACTAGCTTAGGGCTACATTAGCTTTTCCTGCTTTGATTCCTGACACAAATGTTTTGTCATACTTGTAACTATCAAACTAAGTAGATGGTTAAGGGTAATTTCCTGGCTCTAAAAAAGCTCTGCTTTAAAATACTTCTACATAACACGGGGGGGGGGGCATGTCTCAGCTTCAAAGACCTTTAAACAGTTTGTGAATCCAGTGCAAGGCCAGAGCTCTCCACAGATCTTAAAGGAGTTTGTTACCGTCATTGCTCAAGATCAGTGCCATGTTTTTAGGCAGCCCTGAATGCCCAGAACCAATCAGAACAGTCTAGTCTTTTTGCTGGAGAGTTATCATATTGGATTATTCACATTTTCATGGTTTTTTTTTTTTTTTTTTAAGATTTTATTTATTTGACAGAGAGAGACAGCCAGCGAGAGAGGGAACACAGGCAGGGGGAGAGGGAGAGGAAGAAGCAGGCTCCCAGCAGAGGAGCCTGATGTGGGGCTTGATCCCAGAACGCCGGGATCACGCCCTGAGCCGAAAGCAGACGCTTAACAACTGTGCCACCCAGGCGCCCCTGTCATGGTTTTTCACACCCTGCTGAGCTCTGAATACTTTTTACCAGTTGACCCTCGAACAGCGTAGGAGTTGGGGCACTCAGGAATCCGTGTATAACTTTTGACTTCCCAAAAACTTACTACTAGTAGACTATTGTTGGCCTTATACAGAACATTGTTTTCTGTATGTTTTTATGTTTTATATACTGTATTCTTAAAGTAAGCTAGAGAAAAGAAAATGTTACTAAGAAAATCATAAGGGAAAATACAGGGGTGCCTGGGTGGCTCAGTGGGTTAAGTATCTGCCTTCAGCTCAGGTCATGATCGCAGGGTCCTGGGATTGAGCCCCTCTTGGGGTCCCGGCTCTGTGGGGAGCCTGCTCCTCTCTCTCCTCCTGCTTGTGCTCTCTTTTTCTCTCTGTCAAATAAATAAAATCTTTAAAAAATACATTTACAGGATTGTATCTTTTTTAAATCATTTTTTAAACTTATTTTGACATAGAATATTTTAAGAATAGTAACAGTTCCCACATATCCTTTACCCATATTCTCCAAGTGTTAACGTTTTATCACATGTGCATTATCCTCTTTCAGTCGATATCTGTACATTCACACATTTTTGTCTGAACTGTTTGAGAGTACATCGCAGGCATGATGCCTCCTTAATCCTAAATACTTGAGTGTTTATAAAATCAAGGGCATTCTCTTAGTATAAGTTCAGTACAATTATCAAAACCAGGAAATCGATACAAAACTTGTCTGATTGACAAACCTCATTCAGTTTTTACCATTTGTCACAGTGGATTTTATAACAAAAATAAGAATTGGAGAGGGAATTCTGGCTGTGATATAGAAAATAGGTCAGAATGGGGAAGGCTGGAGATAGGCTATTTGATAATCTAGGCCAGAGGTGATGAGGCAAGAGATGATGAGAGCAGTAGCATTAAGAATACCGAGGAAAAGGGGCACCTGGGTGGCTCACTGGTTGGGTGTCTGCCTTCGGCTCAGGGCGTGATCCTGACGTTCTGGGATCAAGCCCCACATCGGGCTCCTCCGCTGGGAGCCTGCTTCTTCCTCTCCCACTCCCCCTGCTTGTGTTCCCTCTCTCGCTGGCTGTCTCTCTCTGACAAATAAATAAAATCTTTAAAAAAAAAAATGGGGGCGCCTGGGTGGCTTAGTCGTTGAGCGTCTGCCTTCGGCTCAGGGCGTGATCCCAGAGTCCTGGGATCGAGCCCCACATCAGGCTCCTCCGCTGGGAACCTGCTTCTTCCTCTCCCACTCCCCCTGCTTGTGTTCCCTCTCTCACCGGCTGTCTCTCTCTCTGTCAAATAAATAAAATAAAATCTTAAAAAAAAAAAATAACGAGGAAAGATTTTGAGTTTATGAATAGTGGTTCTTGGCAGAGGTGCGCATGAGAATCATCTGGGGGTGCTCTGTAAAGTTTTACCAGGTCCCGTCCCAAAATAACTCAATCTCCCTTGGGCATGAAATTACGTCCACTCTAGTTTGACAAGTGAGTCTCAGATTTCAATGCAAAATGACAGGTTTTAATAACCAGATGGGTGTATGGAACTGACTGGGCTTGGGATGTAGAATCCGTGGCACTGGCAGGATTTCTGGTTTAGGTGACTGGGTGGTGGTGGTGCTGGTAATTGAGGAAGGAGACCTCAGAGGAAGATGGTTTGTCTTTCCAGAAGTACCTTCGTGCAAGGTGCAGTTGCTGATAATGTCACCTAAATTTGTGTATGAGATTCCGCTTGGCTTTGTGTGTTTTCCATTTCTCCAGCTTAATCTGATAGTATACTCATATACTCTTCAGCCTCTCACATTAAAAATATTTTAAGAATTTTTTATGCTAGTTAGGCTATTTCAGTATATTGAGTCTATATGAAAAGTTAGAGAAATTAGCACCAAAGCGTTTATCCTGAGTTTGCATCAGTAGATGGCAATGGTAAATAGCGTCAGAGGGAGCTGTAACCTTGACCCTCAAGGCATCTTTCCTTTTGAAAAGGAAAGAGATAAAGGCCAGCTACTCTTTTGACTTTTCTTCTCAGTCTGGTTGCTCTCCAGGCTTCCCAGTCTCAGTACGTCATTCTGACCGACTAATTAGCTGAGAGAAGCTTAGAAGTCATCTTGGTCCTTCCTTCTCATTATCTGTCTTTAAGACCATTTGATTCTCTCTAAAACAAACCCAAATTTGTGAATTTGTTTCCTCATTCACTAACTCGCACTGGGACTTTCCTTGTGTCCTTACTGGGCTCTGGCTTCCTTTGTCACCTTCTTCCAGTCCTTACTCCACGTAGCAGCCAGAGCAGTTTCCTAAAGATCACCTGCTAAAATCCTTCAGTGGCTTCCCGATTGGACCTGAAATATAAAATGCTTTTTCACCTAAAAGACCTTGCATTGTATGGCTCCTGCTTGCTTCTGTGATTTCATCTCATGCCTCTCCCTATGCTCTAGCCATATAGGCCTCTATTTTCAGTTTTCAGTACCACTGAACTTTCCTGGCCTTTTTTGGGAAGTTAAGCAAACTTTATATAACTTATTAATTTACCCAGTGCACAGATCTCATAGTGACAACACTTTGGTTATAGCCCCAATCTACCTGACTTTCCTTGTCCACTGTGAAATTCTGTTTCCTAAAATGTAGTGGTTTGTATGCTGTGTTTGATGGTTTAGGAAGGACAAATAGTGATTGACTCAGTGTGTGTGACCTAAGATTTCCAGTCTGCCTGGAGTACCCTTATTTGCATATGTTGTGGTAAAATACACATAATGTAAAGTTTACCATTTTAACTGTCTGTAAATGCACAGTTCTGTGGCATTAAGCACATTCACATTGTTGTGCAACCATCTCCAGACCATCATCCATCCATCTTCAGAACTTTTTCATTTTCTCAAACTGACCCTCTGTTCTCGTTGAACAGTTACTTCCCTTTACCCCCTTCTCCAGCTTCTGGCAACTACTCCCTTTCTCTTAATATTCAAAAAACAGTCCATTTAATATTAAAAGATGAGTTTAAATTCCTCATCTTAGGTGAATAGACTTAGTAGTAATTATTCTAAATAATACACACATTTAAATCCATTCTGCTTTCACCTTTCTGAAACCTTTGTGGGGAGTGCAAGCAGTTCTGATAGTTTTACACTTTTTCCTTCCTACTCTTTTCCCCACTGTACATGAATTGCTAAAAAGCATGTGCAGTGCTTGAACATTGGGCTCTTGTATGCTACTCTTCTTGAATTTTGGCCATTCTAAGGATGCAGAACAGAGATGGTATCTAGTTTTAGATAGGTGCAAACATTTTATTAAGTACTGTTGTCATATCACGAGGCAGTGAGGGCAGAACTGTCACACTGACCATCGTAATCTTCTTGCTGAGCATGTGACAGTCTCAGTGAATAATAAATGAAAGAAGTATGTGGTAGGTTCAGCTAATAGAAACATGGTTATTGTGCAGCTTCTGTACCGAGCAGATAATTGGAAGTCTGTATGCACACATTCAGTAGTAGCTAAACTTCGAGTGTGCGACTTGGTTGCAAGTGTTTGGCTCTTCACCAGAGTACACTCTGTAGATACGTACAGTTGTTCACACTCTACAGGTGAGGAAACTGAATCTTTTCGTGATTTCTTGCTTCTGTCTTCAACTGTAGCTCATGTGCTAGAGAATATACTGTATACTTAGTGTACACACAACAGGTATATCAGTCATATTTTGATTTGTTAGAGGCCTAGGTCACAATTCTTTTTAAGCTGGTTTATTGAGATACAATTCACACATCTTAACAGTCACTCTTTTGAAGTGTACATTTGAGTGGTTTTTAGTATATTCAGAGTTGGGTGGTCATTATCACTATCTAATTTCAGAACATTTTCATCCCCTAAAAAAGAAAGCCCATATGCATTAGCAGTCACTTCTGCCCCTTGCCCCTAGAACCCAGCAGCCACAGTTTACTCTGGATATTGAGTATAAATGGGACCATACAAGATATGGCCTTTTGAGACTGCCTCTTTCACCTGGCATATTGTTTTTGAGAATTCATCCATGTAGCATGGGTCACATATTTCATTCATGTGTATAATGTATCTCATTGCTTTTTATGGCTGAATATCCCATTGTTTGGGTGTACTACATTTTATTTATCCATTCATCAGTTCACCGACATTTGGGTTGTTTCCCCTTTTTGGCTTTTATGAATAATGCTACTGTGAATATTCGTGTACGTGTGTGAACGTATGCTTTCACTCTCTTAGGTACACCCTTAGCCATGGAATTGCTGGGGCATATGACTGACTACTCTATGTTTAACATTGTGAGCAGCTTCCAAACTGAAGTGGTTGTCTTATTTTCCACTTCAGTTACCTGAAGTGGTTGTATTATTTTCCATTCCCCACCAACAGCTTTTAAGTTCCGGTCTCTCCACATTCTCCACCAACACTTGTTACTGTCTTTCATTTATTTATTTTTTAATTTTAGCTATGAAGTGGTATCTTCCCTAATTTCCTAATGATGTTGAGCATCTTGTCCTGTGTTTATTTTCTGTTAGTATGTTGTCTTTGGAGAAATGTCTTTTCAAATCCTTATCCATTTAAATTGGGTTATTTGTCTTTTTAGTGATCTGTAAGGTGTTGTGTTTTTGTTTTTAAAAATCCTGTCTTACCAGATACGGTTTACAAGAATTTTTCCCATTCTGTAGGTTTTCTTTTTACTTTCTTGGTGTCCTTTGTAGCATAAACATTTCAGTTTTGATAAAGTTGCATTTTGTTAGTTTTTTTCTTTTGTTGCTTGTACTTTTGGTGTCCTAAGGTACTGTTGCCTAATCTAAGGTCACTGAGGTTTAATATATGGTGTGAGGTGTGTAGGGGTCCAGCTTCCTTCTTTGGCATTTGGATATCCAGTTGTCTGAGCACCAATTGTTGAAAAGACTTATTCATTAAATTGTCTGGCACCCTTGTGAAAAATCAGTTGACCACATTTTCCACTACAAATGGACTATTATTCCATTGATCTGTGTGTCTATCCTTATGCCAGCACCACACTGTCTTGGTTACTGTAGCTTTGTGTAGTAAGTTTTGACATCATTGAGTTTGTGTCCTCACTACTTTTTTTTTCTTTATGGTTTGGAGTATACTGGGTCCCTTGCATTTCCATAAAAGTTTTAAGATCAGCTTGCTAATTTCTCCAAAAACAAAACAGAAACCTGGAATCTTGATGAGTTAATGTTGATTGTATAGATCATTTTGGGGAATAACATTAAATCTTCAGTGCAAGAACATCAGATGCCACTTGGGTGAGGATGTAGTGTGTCTTTTCCATTTATTTAGGTCTTTTATTTAGCATTCTGTTGTTTACAGTGTACAAGTCTTGTACTTCTCTTGTTTATCTGTAAGTATTTTATGTTTTTTTTATTTGGAAGCTGTGTGTAATTGGGATTGTTTTCTCTATTTCATTTTTATATTATTCTTTGCTAGTGTATAGAAATACAGTTGGATTTTGTCTGTTGATCTTAAACCTTGCAGTCTTGCTGGAATCTTATTAGTTTTTCAAGAGTCCTTAAGATTTTCTATATATATAAGATCATGTCATCTGCAAGCAAATATTTCTGTGTCTTTCCCATCTGGGTGCCTTTTGTTCCTTTTTCTTGTTTAATTGCCCTAGATAGAACCCCAGTAGAATATTGAATGGAAGTGGCAAGAGCAGACATCCTTGTCTTGTTCCTGATCATAGAGGGTAAGCATAGTCTTCTGTCATGAAGTCTGATGTTAGCTGTGACTTTTGTAAATGGCCCTTATCATGTTGAAGCCAGGTCACAATTTAATTTTTAAGTTGTCAGTCTATTGTTGTTTGGTCTGTTTGGTGACTTCTCATGGTGGTTGTATATTTCTATCCAAATTAGAAATGATAGTTTTGCTGAATTACTAGAACCAGTGGGTCATCGAATTGGGTAACACATAATCCTAAAACACATACAATGATATATGGAACATATAGGAAAAACATTCTGTGACTGCTTAACCTGAGCCAGATAAATAAGTGTTTATTTATTAAAACATTAAAACTATACATGTTGAGGCTTTTTAACTTCTGCTTTTATTAGGATTAGTAATCTGGTTGACTCTGTCATTTGGCATTTAGCCCAATAATTCGGTTCTGTGAATGATAGAAATGAACTTAAATTTTAAGTGTAGATCTAAATTATTTCTTGGCAGTCAGTCTTACCCTACATAGCATGAAGGGATAAATGGCACGATCTGTCCTTTTAGACATGGTAACTTTTATATTTTCATTTAAATTATGAAATTAAGTTTGAGGGTTTCTTTGAATTGAAAACTGGAGAATATTGTGAACTATTTTGGAAATGACAGCAAGTATGGAGTTACTATTTTGATGCTTGCAGAAAGAGAGATCTTTTTGTAGCCATTTTTTTTTGGATATAGGGTTCATCTCCTAAATTCAGGTGATAAAGTTCTTCTTGCTAGCTTTTGGATGACTGTAGAGTAGTTTTGCTGAACTTTTGGAAGGCTAGGCTGGACCAGGAGGGTTTTTGGGGGGGAGATGTAGGGATTGAGGAAGTTAAATTTCAGATCTTGTTATACCAGCTAATGACCTTTCCAAGGAGACATTGTGTAAGCATGCATAGCAAATGCTATGTAAACCTTAGAAGTATCTAGAATATAGGAGCCAAATAAAATTGCTTTGGCAAGTAAAAATACGGAAATAGTTACCTACATTTTCATCTTCTGAAGCTGCAGTAGTTTTGTATTATCTTAATTCCAGGAAAATAGTTGGATGGATGGAAACCAAAATTAGTAAAATCGGGTATAATTTTGTGAGAAATGAACATATTTTTAAGCTTTCTAGATTATCTGCTAATTTTATTAAAGTGAGTCAAGCTATGGTAGTCATAAAAGTCTTCACTTCAGAATTTTGGGGGTTCCGTTGTATGCCTGGGGGGTTATTTATTTACTCTCAAGGCCATTGTTTTCAGGATTGTTTAAAACAAACTTTATGTGTGTTAGTAACCTGGAGTTGGTGAATAATACAAAGATATAAGTATCCTTAAATGATTTCTGTCCTATAGGAAGTATGCTTTAGAGCAAATCATATCTTAAGATTACGTAAGTGACAGAAATGAGTCTTAACATAAAATTGCATTTGCTTTAGCTTCTAAAGAGATTGATTTTTTTTATTTCCTAAAATGAAAAGTAAATGTTCAATAAGTAGTGCCAGCAGTTTTGGAACTTAGTCAATAAAAAAATGAATTCTTAAACTTGGTAACTCTTTAAGGGAAGAAAAGTTTCACTTTGGATAGTCATCTTGCAGTAATGGAAATTAGTAACCTGTGAAGCAGTGTTTCCAAGCAGTTGAGGGAAAGGAAAGACAAAGTTGTAAAATACAAAGATGACTGATTGACAGAAGAACCCGGATTATTATTCTAATTCTGCATGACACTGGACAGATTAACCTCCACAGAATTGGGTAATTGGAGTAGACTTTTTAAAGGAGCTTTCTGGTTCTTTTTTTAGATTTATTTATTTATTTGACAGAGAGAGAGAGACAGCGAGAGAGGGAACACAAGCAGGGGGAGTGGGAGAGGAAGAGGCAGGCTCCCAGCGGAGGAGCCCGATGTGGGGCTCCATCCCAGAATGCCGGGATCACGCCCTGAGCCTAAGGCAGACGCTTAACAACTGAGCCACCCAGGCGCCCCAGGAGCTTTCGGGTTCTAAAAGATACTTGATTCTTTTGGGGCACCTGGGTAGCGCAGTCGTTACGCGTCTGCCTTCGGCTCAGGGCGTGATCCCGGTGTTCCGGTATCGAGTCCCACATCGGGCTCCTCTGCTGGGAGCCTGCTTTTTCCTCTCCCACTGCCCTGCTGTATTCCCTCTCTCGCTGGCTGGCTGTCACATAAATAAATAAAATCTTGGAAAAAAAAAAAAAAGATACTTGATTCTGATAATGTGGCCTTTTTTGTTAACTGGGGCCATGAGTCCAGGTATACTTTTGCTTTTAGGAAAAAAAGGATTGGAGCAGTCTGAACCATCAGCAAACACTTCAGTCCATAACTGCCAAGCTCCCTAACCCCTAACACTATCCAAGACATCAATTCAGTGCTGTAGAGCAGAGCGGTTTGCAAGCTTTTTGGGGGGTAGGGGTACAGAGCCTTTTAGTAAATATTTGGGGCTGTGTGGGCCCCAGACAGTCATAGAAAAGCATATATTTTTTAAATTAAGCCTTTCCCAGTGTAAAAATAATTCTTGTGGGCTCTTTTGAAGATTTTATTTATTTATTTGAGAGAACGCGCGCATGTGTGTGCACCCACTTGAGCAGGGGGGCTGGGAGAGGGAGAGAATCTCAAGCAGACTCCATGCTGATTGCAGAGCGTGACTTGGGGCTCCATCTCACCACCCTGAGATCATGACCTGAGTCAAAATCAACAGTCAGACGCTTAACTGGCTGAGCCACCCAGGTGCTCCATTGAGGGCTCTTTTTAAAACAGACAAAAACAGGCCTTCAGATTTGACTAGCTGCTTAGAGCAATGTTTCTCTAATTTCACGTGCATGAGGATTTTGTTACAGTCCAGATTAAATTCTGTAGGTCTGAAATGGGGTCTGATTGTTCAGCGCCTCCACCAGACTCCCAGGTGGACCACACTTTGAGAAACAGAGCTCTAGTGCAGTGGTTCTTAATCATTTCTAGATCACAGTCCCTTTGAGAATTGATGAAATCTCCCTCCCCGAAGACACATTCAGAATCTTGCATGCAATTTCAGGGGGGTTCATTTGTCCTTCTTCTTAGAAGTCTACCTCAGGATCTGGCTGTTTGGTTTTTAAAAGTACATATTTCATATGATCCCAGCAATTCCATTTCTGGGCATATATCTGAAGGAAAAGAAATAACTATCCCAAGGAAATATCTCTACCCCCATGTTACTTGTAGTGCTGTTTACAATAGGCAGGACATGGAAACAACCTAACCGTCTTCGGATGGATGAGTTGGATAAGAAGTGTATTATATGTGTGCAGTGGAATTTCACTCAGCCATAAAAAAGAAGGAAATCATACCATTTGCAACAACACAGGTGGACCTTGAGGGTGTTATGCTAAGTGAAATAAGGCAGAGAAAGGCACATATTGAGTGATCTCACTTATATGTAGAATTTAAAAAAAAACAAAAAGCCCAAAACTCCTAGAAACAGAGATCACATTGGTGTTTGCCAGGGACATCCAGGTTAGGGAATTGGGTGAAGGTGGCCAAAAGGTACAAAACTCCAGTTATAAGACAGATGTTCAGGGGATGTAATGTCAAGCATGGTGACTACAGTTAACAGTACTATATTGTATATTTGAAAGTTGCTAAAAGCTCTTATCACAAGGAAAAAATTGCAACTATGAACTGATGGATGTTAAGTAATTCTAGTAATCATTTTGCAATTTACACATATCAAATCATTATGTTGTATACCTTAAGCTTATACAGTGTTAGATGTTGATCTCAATAAAACTGGGGGCGGGGAGAAGTACAATTAAGTGGTATAGTTAAGTAAAATATTGTTAAGCAATATACATAGTATTGCTGGGACATCGTTAAATAGCTTTCACCTGTTTCTAAAATGGTAAATATGGGGTGCCTGACTGGCTCATTCAATAGAGCATGAGACTCTTGATCTTGAGATAATGAGTTTAAGCCCCATGTTGGGAGTAGAGATTACTTACAAAAAAAAAACAAAAAAACAAACCCAAATGCTCTAAAATGATAAACATGGGTCAGAGAAGTGGAAGCAAAAATGTATGACCAAATAAGGTGGGGAGCAGGTTTGCTCTCTTCCCTTTTCCCCCATATGGAGTTGTTTTGCAGTGAGAAGGATAGGAGAACGGGGCTAGCTAGAGGTGTAGGTTTGAGCCTCTGCATCCAGATAGTGTAAAAATCATTATCCTAGTTGTTCCTGTAAGTCCTGTTTCACAATCGGAGATGTTAAGTTCTTAATCTTAAGAACTTGTATGGAAGCAGAACAAATAGTCTTACAGAAATCAGTCCAGGTGTATTAGAAGCAGAGAGTTTTGAGACCTAGGGCCCTTCATTCATCAGTCAGGGTAGCTAAGACTTTAAGGAAACAAGGAACTCAGGAAGATCTCCCCTGACCATCAGATCACGATGGACTAGTTGATCTTGAAGCCTCATCTAAATCTCTTGGAGCTGGCATTTCCTGATTTCCTGTAATTACCTCCTCCCCATTCCCCATGACTCAGAGGTAGTCACAGTACCAGTAAGTACCATCTCCATCCATGTCACTCTGATTAAGATTTTGGAAAAATTAGAAGAAACCATGTTGTATAGTGTTACCAGTGCTCAGAAAAATACAAGATTGAGAATGAAGAAATGACAGGAATTAAATTTGGTGGGAGTATATGTTTGTGGGAAAATTCTGCTTCTATGAATCTGTCCTCCAGAAGTAATCTCCATGCACAGAGATGTTCAGCATATAACAGTGTAATAGGAAAAATAAGAAATGCCTAGATGGCCATGAAACTGGTGACTGATTTAGTACGTAGTATGGCTATAAATGCTGTGTGACATTGAGCAAGTTCGCTTTGTGTGCCTCATTTTCCTCATCTGTAAACTGGGAATGAAGATAATCACACATTCCTTAGAATTGTGAAGGTTGTTAGTAACCCATAAAGCCCTTATGGCAGTGCTTGGTATGCAATAAGCAAGCATTCCCCAAATTTTAGTGGGTGTTATCACTATGAAGCCATTAAAAAAGCATGAGACAGATAAGTATATATTAATGTAAAAGGTTTGTGATTTCTATTTTAATAAAGTTTTAATAAGTTATCCATAGAGAAATGCCTAGGAGAGAAAATAGATACAGCTGGTATCTATTTGGATGAGGAGACTGAGGAACAGGTTTTCACCTTTTTTTTTTTTTTTTTTTTTAAGATTTATTTATTTGTCAGCACAAGAGCACAAGCGGGGGGAGGGGGGCTGTAGGCAGAGCAGGCTCCCTGCTGAGCAGGGAGTCCAACACACGACTTGATCTCAGGACCCTGGGATCATGACCTGAGCCGAAGGCAGATGCTTAACTGACTGAGCCACCCAGGCATCCTGGGTTTTCACCTTTTAAAAGCAGGCTTTACTCTTGTAATAAGGAGAAAACTGTTGGTGAGTATGCCGGATACTGTGTGTACTGTAAGCTTGCTTAGTGATGGGCTGCTCCTTCAGCATCTCATGAGCCGTTACCTTACACCTCCAGTCACTGGAAAGTTGGCTCTTTAGGACCAGCTATGCCATTTTTAGTCTGTTTTATTATAAAATATTCCTTATTACGAGCTAAAATACAATCATCTGTTCTGTACGTTAGTTTTTTACTTTTTAGTCACACAGAAGTTTAATTCCTCCTCCCACGATAGCCTGTTAGGTAGGTGAAGGTTAATTCATGGCCTTTTTAGAACCGGAAGGGAACTTAAAATGACTAGAACTCAGAGCCGCTGTTGCGTGTCCAGTCGCACAGGCAGTTGGGGTGGAAGGGGGCGGGGTGGTTTGAGTGCTAACAGTGTGGCGTATGCTAAAATTTTAATTTCCAAGTTAGTTTTAGCTCTTTCAGCTGTTCATGTAATTATTTTCATGTAATTATTTTCAAATCCTTTACCATCTTGATGGTTTTCTTTGGTGCCCAGACTTAAACGCCATTATGTAAATGGAGTTTGGTTGATATTCTAGACACTCTTCTGCTTTTACAGTCTAAGGACACTTCTTTGTCAGCCTTCATTGCCTTAGCAGCTAAAGCCCTGCTCTCACATGTGCTCTTTCCGCTACACCTCCAGTCTCTGCTAGCAGATGTGGGTTTTTGTTGTTGTTGATAATCTAAATGCAGAATTTAAGTAATGATCACTGTTGCCTCATTCAGCTCAACCAAGTCTGAGATCTCTTTGGTCCTGACTCTCTTCATTGTTCTTCGCTTTGTGACGTTCTTCAGCTTGATAATCATAAGTCTCTGATGCTTGTTTATTAAAGGAAGTAATGTGTGCAAGTACTTCGTTCCTTGACAGGTATTTTATCTGGTGCCCACTGTGCACTCGCGTAGTGCTCGGGGCTAGGAAATAAGAGGCGACCGAGTGGGAAGACTTACCGAGCACGTGGTGTGAGAGCCTCGGGAAAGGAAAGGACAGCTCTCTACGGGCATGTCAAAAGGGATAGCAACCTAAAGTGGGACTTCGCAGAAAGCCTTGCTAGTGGAGTAAAGGAAAAGAGGGTGTGTGAAGACTCAGAACTTTGAGGAATTGGAAACCGTTGTGTTGTGTTAGAGGAAGGGGATTGTGGTAAGAAGCAAGCAGCAGCTGGGTCCTGGGAGGTCATATAAACCACGATGAAGATACTAACGTGATCTCAATTCTGGGAGGAAGAAGCTATTGAAACATTTTAAATAAGAGTATTATATTTGCTTTTTTTTTTTTTTTTTTAACATTTGCATTTTTGAAAGATGAGTCTTCTCATGGGTAATACTCCCAAAACATGGACTGGAAGGAAACTCAGTGTAGTATGGCGATTTGTGATGTTCCTTCTCTGCTCCCTCTGAGGCCTGGAGAAAGCAGGCAAGTGGGCTTCTCAAGTGAGGAATTTCATTCACTCTGCCTGACTATAAAAATCTATGACTCAAATCGGAACCATAATGAAAATGTTTGAGTCATAGTTAAATGTTTAAGTAATTTAGGTTAATTCTATTACAACTTGCTTTTCTAGGAGCCATTTAAACTCAAAAACAATAGTGATATTTAAGGAGGTAATTTCTGATCTTATATATAGTTTTTCCTTAGAAAAGCCTTGAATAGCTGGTAGAATTTGTCACAATAAAGATTTTTTTCCCCCTACATATAACGAGTTCATAGAAGGGCCTTTTCTGTGGGGCACCAGGGTAGCGGAGTCGGGTAAGCATCCGGCTCTTGGTTTCATTTCAGGTCTTGATCTCAGGGTTGTGAGATCGAGTCCTGGGTCAGGCTCTGAGCTTAGCGTGAAGTCTGCTTAAGATTCTTTCTTCCTCTGCCCCTTCTTCCCTCCCCCACTCCCTGCATGCATGTGTGCTCTCTAAAATAAATATTTTTTTAAGGCCTTTTCTGAGTAATGCTGATTTTAAGCATCAGTATTCATTCATTCGTTCGTTTATTTTTAAGTTTATTAATTTTGTTGTTGTTGTTGTTAGTAATCTCTACCCCCAGCAGGGGTTTGAACTCACAACCCCGAGATCAAGAACCATACTCTGTACCGACTAAGCCAGCCAGGTGCCCCAATTAGTATTTATTTTTGACATAAAGATGTAACATCGTTTAAGTACCATGGCTTACAAACATTCTTTCCCAGATTTTAAGATAAAGCTTGTGTTCATTTCTAAAATGTGGCAGAGTAATTTCCTTCGACTTTTACTTGCATTTTTGGTGACCTAGCATGAGGTATATGTTGAGGATTTTGTTCAGAGTGGAAATCCCTGTTGTGGTAGCAGGTTAAAGAGCTTATGGACTTATGAAGCCAAGAGCTGAATTTGGAAAGTGTCAGATGTTAAACAAATGAAAGATATTTATAATAGTTTATTCTTTTATTACACCACCAGAACCCAAGAGACAGGGGGAAAAAATTTCAGAGGAAAAAATTGCAGAGCATCCCCTTGGCGAGAGTAAGAATTTTCCACTACCACTTGCCTGGAGGGCACTGACATGCCCCATCAGGGAAATACTACTGGGTGTGATCATCAGGAACAGCACTGCCTGCTCCTCACTCCCAAAATCCTCTGTCTGAAATTCATAGAAGCCTGCAGACAAAGGAAAATTATGTCTTAGCTTGAAAAGTATCCATTGAATCTTACAAATCTTTTGCTTCCTTAGAGTGTGCTTCCTAGTAGATTCAATCCTAAATTGACTCTTAGAAACAAAAAGCACAAAACAGAGTCACACAGCAGGTTAAAAGAAGTCTTTACTTAACTGAAGTTCCTTAGTCAAGACCCCTTTTACTTCGAGCTTTAGTTTCCTAACTAAAATGAGGACATGGGTTGATCAGGATGACGTGAGGGTTTTTCTAGCTAAGAGAATACTAGAACATAGCAGGTTTTTTAAGACCAGTTTGGATTGATGCTGCTTTATGGATTTATGCTACTTTCCCACAGAGATCCGTTTCAAATGGAAACAGATTAAACGTAAAACGTTGAGAGAGGGCTCGCACCTTTGCAAGTAAGCAAGAGAACGGGAGAGAATCTCAGGCCAATACCGTGCTGAGCGCAGAGCCCGACATGGGGCTCAATCCGACGACCCTGAGATCACGACCTGAGCTGAAATCAAGAGTCAGGATGCTTAATCAACTGAGCCACCCACGTGCCCCCCAATGTAAAACTTTAAGATAATAAATTTCTCGGGCGTTGGAGGACTTAAGGTCTTCTTGGCCTAGAGCTGGCATACTTCGCACATGAGAAACAGCACAAAGTAAACGGGCTGTTCTGAACAAGCCCTTCATGGATGGGATCTATAACCTGTTATTATGCTTGGTGGTGGTTGTATTATTTTTTGTGTTTGGAGAACTTTTTAAAAGATGGATTCCAGTCCCCCCCCCCCGAAATGCATTGAACCAGATTCTTAAAGAGCAGGTCCTGAGATTGTACAGTTTATAAGCACCTCTCAGGTGATTTTTTTCTTTTAACTCCTACATATTTCTTTGCGTCCCAGTTAGAATGGCTGTCATCAGATGGACGGAAAGTTGGTAAAAGCTTGAGGTCAATTTTCAAGGGCTTCCCAGGTCATTTGTTCTGCTAGCATTTGACATTTGAGTCATTCCTAAATATTTGGCCAACAATTAAATGTGTATCCATACCATTTCTGTACAGCAAAGAAATTATTTAAAATATTTCATATATTTAAAACAGACCTTTGGGGCCTGGCTGGCTCAATCAGTAGAGCATGCAACTCTTGATGTCAGGGTTGTGAGTTCAAGCCCCACGTTGGGCATAGATATTGCTTAAAAATAAAATCTTAGGGGTGCCTGGGTGGCGCAGTCGTTAAGCGTCTGCCTTCGGCTCAGGGCGTGATCCTGAGCGTTCTGGGATCGAGCCCCACATCGGGCTTCTCCGCTGGGAGCCTGCTTCTTCCTCTCCCACTCCCCCTGCTTGTGTTCCCTCTCTGGCTGTCTCTCTCTGTCAAATTAATAAATAAAATCTTTTAAAAAAATCTTAAAAAAACCACAACACCTTTAGGGGGAAAGTAGCTGGTTTTTTTATAACACCAGGATAATTTTTAATGCTGCATATATAGATAGATAAACGTGTGTGTGTATGTGTATGTATATATATATATATATATAGTAATTGATACTGCCTTAAATTAATAGCTAATATGTTGACTGTGTTACCCAGGAAAGAAATTTAACCTTGGTACTTACTGCCTCAAAGATATGTTCCACCTATTTTAAATCCTCTGAGCTTCCAGTGAAACACAGCAGAATAAATGCCAAGATACTTCTTTTGAACTTCTTGTAGTTTATCCTCAATTTGAGTATTAGATTAACTGGCTTTAGATGTGATAGGTGTATGAGAGTACAAGCTAGGGCTTAAATATAAAATTGTTGAACTAGAAAAACAGGATTCAACTTTCAATATATAGAATGAAATGTTCTGGGCACCTGGGTGGCTCAGTCAGTTAAGCATCTGCCTTCAGCTCAGGTCATGATCTCAGGGTCCCGGGATCGAGCCCCACATCGAGCTTCCTGCTCAATGGGGAGTCTGCTTCTCCCTCTGCCTCTGCCTCCTCCCCCTGCTCATGTGTGAGCATGCTCTTGCTCTCTCTCTCTCTCTCACAAATAAAATTTTTTATAATGAAATGTTCCACTTTTTTTTTTTTTAAGATTTTATTTATTTGTCAGACAGCACAAGCAGGGGGAGCAGCAGAGAGAGGGAGAGGCAGGCTCCTGCTGGAGCAGAGAGCCCAATGTGGGGCTCAATCCCAGGACCCTGCAATCGTGACCTGAGCTGAAGGGAGACGCTTAACCGACTAAACCACCCAGGCATCCCAAATGTTTGCTTTTAAATTGCTGGGATATGAGCAAGCTGTTGGAGTGCAGAAATGTCATAGTACTTAAAGATTGTGGGGACCTCTGTGCCATGTTAGAAGTTTTTTGCTCCTGTGGCATAAATTACCTGTGACAGCAAGAAACATTCTCAAGTAAATTTTCCATTTAGGGTCATAGGTTCATTGTTGAACCTTATATTCTTTTCATCTTCCAGATCATGCGCAATCAAATTAATTATGACATCCAGAAATAATACAGTAAAAAAAATTAAATGGTTTCAAATTTTCATCTTGATAGGACATTTTAGCTGCTTGTAGGTCACTGAAGTTTCGTATATGGTTTATGGTAGTAGGAGCAGAATTAAAGTGAAAGGTTCTCGTTTATTTAGTCAGGGAGTATTGCTGTTCGTTGCATAAGCATTTCCAGCAGGAATTTCACCTTAACCTAATGTGTCCCTGCAGTCAAATGCAAGGATGATCTTTGCCTCTTGAGATTATATACTGACAGTCTGTTTCTGGGCTGCTTTGTGACCACATTTCCTGGTTAGGCTATAGGGCTATTTAATGAACTGGAGCTCAAAAAGCAAATCATACTCTTCCTGAACTTCAAAGCTCCGGAATGCAGAAGAATCAGAGCTAAATTGAAGGCTTAACAAATGAACTGAATCTACTTGGACAGAATGGCTATTTTGCCAATTTATATATAACCAGTGGCAGTTAAAATTTCAGTATGTAGAGTAATTATGGAAAATGAACATTTGACTTAAAAATACTATATGTAGAGGTGCATGGGTGGCTCAGTTGTTTAAGCATCTGACTCTTGATTTCGGCTGAGGTCATAATCTCAGGGTTGGGACATTGAGCCCCGCATTGGACTCCATGCTGGGCATGGAGCCTGCTTAAGTTTCTCTCTCTCCCTCTCCCACCCCCCCACTCCCTCTTTAAAAAAAACAAAAACAAAACTGTGTAATTTTTTTTTTTAAGATTTTATTTATTTATTTGACAGAGATAGAGACAGCCAGCGAGAGAGGGAACACAAGCAAGGGGGAGTGGGAGAGGAAGAGGCAGGCTCCCAACGGAGGAGCCCGATGTGGGGCTCGATCCCAGAACGCTGGGATCACGCCCTGAGCCGAAGGCAGACGCTTAACGACTGCGCCACCCAGGCACCCCAAAACTGTGTAATTCTAGAGGAGACTGTACTTGTTCTAATTTTTAGCTCTCCCTTGTATCAGACTTGCAAAACTATCATAGTTACCTTTCAGAAAGTCAGGGAAAGCTGTTGTGCACTTATTTTAATGTCCATTTGGTTTGGTACTGATATGTATGTGTTCAACAATATTTGAATGCCTACAGTGTGCTGGATGCTGTTCTCAAGACCATTTAAAACATTGGCTTAGGGGCACCTGGGTGGCTCAGTCATTAAGCGTCTGCCTTCGGCTCAGGATATGATCCCAGAGTCCTGGGATCGAGCCCCTCATCGGGCTCCTCCACTGGGAGCCTGCTTCTTCCTCTCCCACTCCCCCTGCTGTGTTCCCTCTCTCGCTGGCTGGCTCTCTCTCTGTCATATAAATAAATAAAATCTTAAAAAAAAAATCGGTTTTATCTGTTCCTGCATCTGCACTGTGGCATTTGCTCTTTTCAAACTCGAGATATGGACCTTTTTAAGAGCTGTTCAAGGAGCTCTTTGGCACAGGGAAGAAGACTTAGTTGACTTACAGATCCTCTTGATGAGGTGATTCAAGAGGTTTATTCATTTAGTTGATAAATCAAATTTTAAAAGGTACCAAAGGGTACAAAGTGAAAAAGTCTCCCTCTGCTCCATACCCAGTTATCCAGCATTAAGATTTTGTAATACCTTCCCAGAGGTATTTCCTTGTATGAATCGTAGTCCATATAGGTGATGCTTCACACTTGTATTTTCACCCTTAATATATAGTATATCTTAGAGGAGATTTTCACTTTAGTATGAATGGAGTTGTTTCATCTTTCTTCTGTTAATAAGAAACTGTGCTGTGTCTAAACATATTCTGCTGAGCAAGAGTAAATTCCTTGTAGTGGATTATGTGGGGTAAAAAGATTGTGCTTTGTAGTTTTGATATATATTGTCAAACTGCCCTCCAGAGATTTTGTAACATTTTTTTCTTAGTACTCGGTGGCATGTGAGTAAGGGTGGTCATAAAGTCTGGAAGCAGAGTTGAATTATAAACACTGAATGAACTGTTACTTTTGCATAGAACATGTAATCTATTACTTGCATGTAATTTGTCCTTATTAACCGTGCACTAACACAGAATTGCATTGATCTCTGCTCAGGCACTTGCCTCTAAGTGATTTAGGACTCTGATTATTTTCCCCCTATTTACACTAGAATTTCCAGATTTTATAGTCCCCCTGTAATAAGAATCCCTATTTCTATACGTCTTTGTAAACTTGGAGCGTTTTCTCAACTCTTGTTTGTCAGTTTGTTTTAAATTGATGTCTCTGTAGTTTTATTTTGCATTCCTCTTATGAGTGAGATTTACTGAGCATCTTTTAGCTGTTTGATACGTACTCACATTTTATCTCTTCTGATGGGTTAAACCATGGCATGTACAGCTTGATCCCCCTCACCATGCCATGTGTGTATGTAAGTGTGTAAATAATGTGTCTTTAGAGGTTTCCCCAAGCATTATTCTCTTCCTGTGTAATTCAAATCCAGGATCTAGCAAGGGTTTTTATACCCTAAGGAGAAGTTAATTATCTTGCTTAATTTAACAGATTTTTATGTATTTGTGCTGTATATGGGCTATGTATTTTCTTTAAGATGTATTTTATTTGGAGACAGATTGATCTCTATGAAACATAAATTGCAAAATTGCTTATTTTAGCTGCCTTTTTTCTCTCCAATTAGTTGGTGACAAAGTTCCTGCAGATATAAGATTAACTTCCATCAAATCTACTACTCTAAGGGTTGACCAGTCCATTCTCACAGGTAAGCATTACACGTTGGAAGGTCGCTGAATGTTGAAGTCCTGCTCAGACCCCATACTGAATGAGTTGGCTCCTGCCCCTCCTGTCCCTTTTTGGGGTTTCATATTAATCCTCTCCAAGATACTTACTTCTTAATGCTTTAGAAATCAGGCTTTTTTGCCAATGTATCGAGTTTAAAGGTATTTGAAAAGAAATTTGGCTTTCATCTCATAAGACCTCTATTTGTCTTTTAATTTTATCAAAAATTAGCTTTCACCAAAAATCTTTTGTTTTTACTTTCTAAAAAAAGAAGTTACAAATTCCTACATTAGCAGAGGTAATAATCTTAAGGTTGAAGTGTTGTCTCTCTGTTTTATGGAAAATGAATTACTTAGTGTTCTTTTCCCAGGCAGGAGAGAAAGGTTCCAGAGCTGTAATTTTTTTCATTGGAGTAATGCTAATCTTGCATCTAACA
Organism: Ursus americanus; assembly: GCF_024610735.1. NCBI lineage: Eukaryota > Metazoa > Chordata > Mammalia > Carnivora > Ursidae > Ursus > Ursus americanus. The sequence goes on along the minus strand of NC_142156.1, from coordinate 17,568,505 downwards.
TACTTTGCAAAGATCAGATGTACAATTAACAAAAGTTAGCACCCCCCAAAAATGGTGACTGTTTTACTGCCTAAAGTTTGCACACTTGGATTTGAGATTGTTTAGAACATTTTCCATTTTTGTTTGACGAAGGCACAGTCTAGGGTGGAGGGTTCTTATTAACTGGAAGTAAGGTGGTCAGAAGATTAACTTAAGCACAATGCTAACCTCAATTTAGTAGAGTAAATAGAAAATCCGAAGGTAATCAAGATTTATCTGATTATCAGTTTTGAAAAGCAGCTGAAGTCCTAGGAGGTAGTGCTGTGAGTAACCTGGGCTCTTTTATTGTTTCTCTATGAATAGCTTAGTTACTAAAACTCCCATTAGCAGCAACAAACTGAAAGCCGATTGAGCCATAAAATGTTGGAAAACTGATTAGGTGGTGCATATAAGATTTTCATAGTATGCCTACAGAAATAATTACCTTTTAAAACTTCTCATAAAATTGCTTCAGTGTTTTTTGTTAATCATACTGTAGTTTCACGGCGCCTGGGTGGCTCAGTCATTAAGCGTCTGCCTTTGGCTCAGGGCCGGCTCAGGGCGTTATACCAGCGTTCTGGGATCAAGCCCCGCATCGGGCTCCTCCCTGGGAGCCTGCTTCTTCCTCTCCCACTCCCCCTGCTTGTGTTGTCTCTCTGTCAAATAAGTTTTAAAAATCTTAAAAAAAAAAAAAATAGTGTAGTTTCAGGCTAGATTGAGGAACCAGGTTTGTTCAGATATCAAGAGTGAAGTTGGTTACCTGAAATTTAAATGAAAAACTGGAGCCATATTTCACATTACTCAGACCAACCCGTTACATATTTCATAAGTGATGTTAAGTAAGGTTGAAACCAAATTCAACAAGACATTGTAAAAGTTCTACGAAGTAGTCCTTTATATACCATGTGATGTTTTTAGTGCTGATTTGATCACTCATTACTAATGCAGATATTTCTGAAACAATGTTTTTATTTCTCATGTCTGACTTAATGAACAATAACAGGCTTCCCAGTAGATGCTCCTCGTTATACGTATAATGTATCTAGTATATTCATTGTGTTAAGAATAAATGTACTTTGACCTTTTTATGAAGTATTAGTGTGTATACGTAAATTTACAACAAATATAAATACATATTCACAGTATTAGAGTATAAAGTTGATACCTGAAAATAAACTAGATTTGAATAGTTTCTCCAGGAAATACAGGCAATTGACTGGGATTCTATTTCTAAATTTTACTAGTTTTCCTCCTTCAAGCAAATTGGGTCTTTTCTCTCCTTTCCTGAGAGTGGTAGTAGCATGAGTGGATGAGGGCCCACGTTCTAGGTATAAATTGCACAGACCTAACTATCCCTTCTTGCAACGTGCTTAGGTGAGTCTGTGTCTGTCATCAAGCACACTGACCCTGTCCCGGACCCACGGGCTGTCAATCAAGATAAAAAGAACATGCTCTTTTCTGTAAGTACTTTATTAAACACATTTTTATTTGGAGACATTCTCAGAGTTTAAAATCTGCAGGGTTTTAAGTTTGCTAATTTTTAAGTAAACTCTTACGCTCAGTGTGGGGCTTGAACTCAAGACCCCAAGATCAAGAGGCGCATGCTGTTCTGACTAAGCCAGCCAGGCTTTCCAATGTCGTCTGTTTTAATTAGCTAGTTTTTGAGGGGTGAGTAAAAGATCAGGTCAGACATCTTTAAATTCTTTATCTGTAAACCTAGAGAAGTAGATTTGTGTTAGAAAAGCTTATTAGTCTATAAAACATATTTTTTAAATGATGTGGATGATTCCTGTATGTAGTTCACAATAAAAAGGTGTGTGTTTAGAGAGAGAGCAAATGTGGCAAACCATTAATAATTGGTGTGTCTGGATGAAAAGTAAAATGGATGTTCATTGTACTACAGTTTTTCTGTTGAATTATTTTGAAATAAAAAGTTGAGAAATGTGTAGATTGTGCTTGTTTGGTATTTTAAGTGCTATTTCAAGTGGTAGGTTTTTGTGGGTTAGGATGGGAGCCTAACCACTCACAGTAAGTAAAGTGCGGTAGAATTACAATGGAAATAATGAAGTTGTATCATGTCAGCACTAGGGATTAAAGTGGGGTGGGGACAGAGTGCTGTACTTGATTTCATTGATTCTTTTTGAATGCCAGTCTTGAGTGGAGATCCTCGAGGTAGCTCATGGTGCCGGTTGCCCTGCTTATCGTAGGGGAGGTTGGACTATTAGAGCCAGCAGTGGAGAATGCTTAGGGTTGAGGGCTGTATGGAGTTCGAAAAATTGGGAACGCAGAGGGGTTAGAGCACCGTTCAAGCCCAAAGCTAGTCTGCAAGCCAGGTTTGGTATGGTGAATAGAGATTCCAGGGGGGTCAGGGTGGAGCTGCTCTGGACGAGTGGGGACCACATGAAATGAGAATCAAGGAGAGCTGTACCACACCACCTGCGTTATCAAGGTTGGATGGCTGGTTCTCTGAAGAGCAGCCCCTAGAAGGCCCAGTAGAATATGAAAGAGTCTGGGTGCGCTAGTCAAAACCCACACCAGTCTGAGTTTGCTAGTCAGTGTTTAAATTGGGTGCGGTGTTAATCTTACAACCAGTTTCCTCTGTTTCTGTCATAGGGTACAAACATTGCTGCTGGCAAAGCCATGGGAGTGGTGGTGGCAACTGGAGTGAACACAGAAATTGGCAAGATCCGGGATGAAATGGTGGCAACAGAGCAGGAGAGAACCCCCCTCCAGCAGAAACTAGACGAGTTTGGTGAACAGCTTTCGAAAGTCATCTCCCTGATTTGCATTGCAGTCTGGATCATAAACATTGGGCACTTCAATGACCCAGTTCATGGAGGCTCCTGGATCAGGGGCGCTATTTACTACTTCAAAATTGCAGTGGCTCTGGCTGTGGCAGCCATTCCTGAAGGTCTGCCTGCTGTCATCACCACCTGCCTGGCTCTTGGAACTCGCAGAATGGCAAAGAAAAATGCTATTGTTCGAAGCCTCCCTTCTGTGGAAACCCTTGGTTGTACTTCTGTTATCTGCTCAGACAAGACTGGTACACTGACAACAAACCAGATGTCTGTGTGCAGGGTAAGTGGGAGTGATTTAAGACTCTTTGCTGGTTGGTGGTTATTGGTTCATCCTAGGAATATGCCCTCATGCCATCAAAACCTTACATTTGTAATTTGATACCTTCTCAGTGCTTTAAACAAATGGGTTGTGTGTGTAGCCAGAGCCCAAGGTAATCTGATGGCCTAGAGGAATTAGTCATCTAATTCCTAAAATTAATTCATGAAATAAAGGGTATCTGCATGGTTGATATTCTTGTACTGGGGAAGATGACTATAGGCAGTCTGTAAATGTGTTAGGTGCCTGTGTTCTGTTTGTATTCCTACTCCTCTGTCTCTGAATGCATGTGTGTTACTGGACCAGCCTTAAAGGAAGAGAATTCTATAAAGCAGTTAATTCCCTCCCTATCTGCCTAAACTTCTAACTGGTATTTCCATAACACATTGAATGAGGCATGCTTTCTTGAAAGGTAAATAATTGCCTTCAGCTTGCTTTGTTATATGTGTTCATCCTTTGTTTCTTAGATTGTTTTGACCATCACGGCGGGGGGGGGGTAAAATAAGAAACTGTTTAAACTTGCCCTTAGAAAAGTAGTAACTATAGAAACACTGATACAGCTAAATGACTTCTTTCCTAGGTTTTATTTAAACAACTTTGTACAAGCCTTTTCAAAGTATAATTTTCCAGAAGGTACACAACTCATAAAAATAGTGAGTGGACACCGGTCAAAAATTCTGTTTAGCTTGTTAAATAATGAGGGAATCAGTAAAATGGGTTACAAGAGCATTTGAGGAAGTATTCAATAATAGCATAGAATTGCTATATGTTAGATTGTAAAAACTGGTTAATATCCATTAGGGCAGTAAAGCTACAGGTTATCTTTCCTACAGGACACAAATCCACAACTTCATATAACATGAGCTCTTAATAATAAGTAGCACAGTGGAATAGTGTTACATTTTTCTAGAATACTACATCTTTGAGTGCGCCTGTTAAAGGAACGCTTCTGAATGACATTGAAGGGACATGTGGACATCCTCTTGGCCTTAGCTCCAGGTTTTGGATAATATTTTTTTACATTAGATAATATTTTTTCACATTAGAAATTGTTTTTAATACAGTTAAACCCTCTGAATCTTTATCTTGCCAAATTTAAACTCATGATGATTTTTAGATACACAGTCATCATCTGTCCCTGTCCCGTCCCCCGTGCCTCCCCGTCCAGCCCAGCCAAACTCTGCGTAGTCCAGATCCCGACTTAGAATGAACAGACAGGTGTTTTGTCTCTTAAGTGGTAAGCTCCTAGTCTGTCCTGGGTTTCACCAGAAGAGCAGGGTTTGACTCGGCTACCTAAGTTTTCATTCCTTGGAATCAGAAAAGGTTGCATAAATTAGCTAATAGCTAGTTAACAACTAATTTCAAATTGGGGCAGCAAATCAAATTTCAAACATAGAGTAAAACAGAGTCCATAGTAAAAAATTTTTATTTTAATATTTTTCCTTACCTGGTTTAAGATATTTTCTTCTGTTAAAGAAACAGCCTTGCCTGCCTCTTTGTTCTGTTCTCCCTCTATGACAGAAAGCTGATGCTAATCAGTGTTCTCCAGGAGGTTTCTTGCAGTGGCTTGCGTAACTGCCCTTGACTTAGGGATACTTTCATCATGCAGTTCCTAAATGGTTTACTTCTTGCAATCTAAAATGACCACGTGCGTTCAGATTTATGTACTGTGGATTAGAATTCTGAATATCTTAGAATATTTTGGACTTCGGTAGAAACCCAGAGAGTTTCACTTTTATAAACCGTATCATTAAAGAAATGACATGGTGCATAGTAATAATGCTAACTTGCTTTGATATTGCTTAGTGCAGTTAACTTGTTTTCTCACATGTGACTTACTTGAATCATATGGTAATCCTGCTCAAGAGGTTTAAAAACTAAGGCCCTGAGAAGTTAAGTAACATCTGAGGGTCACACAACTTCTAATAAAAGGGTGAAGTTGGATTTTCTTATAGGAGAGATTGGTAGTTAAACCCAGCCCTCTCTCTTCCACTTAATAATTATATAACCTTGATCACGTGCTTTAACCTCTCTGGTCCTTTGTTCCTCTTCTGTAAAATGTCAAACATCTTTGGAAGGAGCCATTTGACAAGCTTCCTTTTTTAGGTGTTGTATCTGTTAGAAAAAAATGTAAGTGTCTCTGATCTTGCTGCGTGTGACCTTGGACGTGAATCTTTTCCTCATTTGACACTGGTTGTGTTATGTTTGAACTGGAACCTTTTTTATCAGGAGTCAGTTTTAAATCCCATTATATACTTTTTTTAAAAGACATTTTGTATATCTTGCTCATGGCTTTAGTTGCGTTCCAAAGTTGATTTATATATAAGTATACTTCTGAAATGAAGCTTTTTGGGCAACTGGCTGGCTCAGAGCATGCAACTCTTGACAACGGCTGTGAGTTCAAGCCCCACGTAGGGTGCAGAGATTACTTTTTTTTTTTTTAAAGATTTATTTATTAGAGAAAGAGTATGAATAGGAAGGAGAGGGAGAAGCAGGCTCCCCGAGAGCAGGGAGCTCCATGTGGGGCTCAACCCCAAAACCCTGGGATCATGACCTGAGCCAAAGGTAGACACTTAACTGGCTGAGCCACCCTGGTGTCCCACAGAGATTACTTAAAAAAAAAACAAAAAACGAAATTGAGGCTTTTGGGGGCATCTGGGTGGCTCAGTCAGTTAAGCTCCCGACTCTTGATTTGGGTTCTGGTCATGATCTCAGGATTGTGAGATCCAAACTCCATGTCAGGCTCCACTCTGCCCCTCTTCCCCTCCCCCCCACCTCAGCCCACCCTACCCTCGCGCCTGCCTCTTAAAAAAAGTAAATGAAGCTTTTGGAATTTAAAAGTTAGTGCTATATAACAAGCAAATCTTGTGAAGCAAAAAAAAAAAAAAAATTAAGATGAACTAATTTTTTTTTACTGAATAGGAGTTGGGATGCTTTGAAAAGATGTTTTAAATTTTTAAGCATTACATGGCTTTTTATAACTTGAATTTAATATTTTTAAAATTATAGAATGGTTTGATCATATTCTTGTTCATATTTGAGAGGGATTTTGGTGTGAGAAAAGTATAGTCGAAATAGCACTTTGGGTTTTTGTGTTTTATGATAAGGTTTTATAGTTTCAGTTTGCATGAAAACACACATTTAAGTCTGAGTCTTCTAAACTGGCCTGAATTATGACTGAAAAGAAAACCAAGAGAAAAAAAAAAACCCTCGTCTTAAGAAACTAGCTCGTGTCACTTTATTGTATAAATTGAAGAGTCCTTTCCTAAATGTGCTTCTGTGTGTATTGTCTTGGTAACATGAGTTCATTCAGCTCTGCAGCCTCCATACTGTATACATGGCGTTATGGAGCTTCATAGAAAGTGAGCTATTGCCACAATAAAAATAAGTGGGAAGGAGGAGAGAAGTAATTTGTCTTATTTTACTCAGGGAGTGTTTATGCAGCTCTGAATGTGAGTTTATTCTTCCCAGGCTTTTACTATTAGCTCTGAGGCAGGACTACCTAATATTACTTTCTCAGCCAGCCATTTGAAATTTGGAATTCTGAGCACTCTGAAGAGTACTGTTGTGTCTGTGGGATTGACTGACCGGGAGTCCTCATAACTCTTGTGTCATGTGGGTTGTCTTCTGTGTCTTTGGTGCCCCTGCTGCTGCTTATTTACTCAGCACCTCAGTGATGCTGTTTCTCAGACTCTTGGATGGATGGGGGAGGTGATATTAAATAGCTTCTGGTTGGAATAAAGGACAGAACTTTTTTTTTTTTTTTTAAGATTTTATTTATTCATTTGACAGAGAGGCAGCAAGAGAGGAAACACAAGCAGGGGGAGTGGGAGAGGAGAAGCAGGCTTCCCGCTGAGCAGGGAGCCCGATGCGGGACTCGATCCCAGAACGCTGGGATCATGACCCGAGCCAAAGGCAGATGCCCAGTGACTGAGCCACCCAGGCGCCCCAAGGGACAGAACTTCTGATGCTGTGCTTCAGTTTATAAGTTTAATTAAAATTGTTTTTTGTTTTCAAGATTTTATTTATTTATTTGACACAGAAGGAGACAGCCAGTGAGAGAGGGAACACAAGCAGGGGGAGTGGGAGAGGAAGAAGCAGACTCCCAGCGGAGTAGGGAGTCCGGTGCAGGCCTCGATCCCAGAACCCTGGGATCTCGCCCTGAGCCGAAGGCAGACGCTTAACGAATGAGCCACCCAGGCGCCCCTAAAATTGTTTTCTTAAATGAGAAGTGCTTTTTGTCTTAGCAAAGATTATTTTTTCCGGCATATTTTTATACCTTTTAAAATTGGTGCCTCTTTTCTGTAGATGTTCATTCTGGACAGAGTTGAAGGTGATAGTTGTTCCCTTCATGAGTTTACCATTACTGGATCAACATACGCACCTATTGGAGAAGTGTGAGTAAACCTGCCTTATTATTTAAAGGATCCATTGGGCAATTTCGTACTTGGATAGATTTGCAATGTATCTAAAAAGTTTTCTGAATGTGGCTCATACTAGTTACTGGAGTAGTAATTTTTTTTTTCTTCTGATGCACACTTTGAAAGAGAAAACACAGGTGATAAGTCAGACTTTTTTCATCTTTATTTAGCTCCTCTTTGGATCCCTATTTTTCAAGTGGGGTTTCTGTTCTGTATTGATAACTGTGGTGGACGAATTTCATTAACTAAGAACATCTGGTCTTTACTGATTGATTCCTGATATCAAAGTCACATTCTTTTTTATTGTCTCCAGCATCAGATTTCTAAGAGCCATCACTCAAATTCTTTTGAATACTTGCCAGACTTTGTCCACAAAATTATATTGTATAATTAAGTAAAAATCAATAGAAATGACCACACTGTGCTCTAAAAGTGTTTTCTTTTGATAGGCATAAAGATGATAAACCAGTGAAATGTCATCAATATGATGGTCTTGTGGAATTGGCAACAATTTGTGCTCTTTGTAATGATTCCGCATTGGATTACAATGAGGTAAGGCTCCTCATAAATGAGAAAGTAGACCTGGCTGTTCTAGTTCAAGGGTGGGGTGGGTGGAATGAAAATCCAGCCTTCCTTCCTCCCTTTGGAAAGTAAGGGTTCCTGATTTTATTTCCTCTTTCCATTTTATCCAAATCAGCGTGACCTAGCCAGGAAAGCGGAGAGCCTTTCCTATGTCCCCTGAGCACTGCAGTCACTTCGCTAAGAGTCAGAGTGTATGTGGCGTGCTCCTCTGCTGTGGTGCAGCTGTTATACTGAGGACAACCTAGAACAGGGCATGTTTTCCTGAAAGTATAGGGTATTGATTTTTTTTTTTTTTTTTTTTTTTTTTAAGATGGGGACTGTTACATCCTCGACAGGCTCAGGGTTAGAGGGTTGTTTTGATGATGATGATGATACAAAATTTAACCAACAAAAATCCTTTTTTCCTTCCCTTTTTACTTACATAGTAATCCTCTAGTTTCTATCTGAAATTAGATAAGCCAGTCCCCAATGTGTGAACTCTGTAGAATGATAACACCACACAGTGACTTATGCTTTTTGCAAGCTCTGTTTGAATTAATACTGTGACTAGTGGGTTCTCATAGTTAAAGGAAATAAAAAACGTAGTTAATAGAATAAGATAACATGATTTGAGTATATTTTTAATTATCTGCGTCATGTGCTCCAGAGTCAGGTAAAAATGGCCTCTAGAAGAATGATGTGAAGAAGTTGTCCTCCGATGGAAAGTCTTTATTAATGAAAAACTTATTTACTACTTTTGCACTTTCTGTGCTTTTAACCAATACAGGCGAAGGGTGTATATGAAAAAGTTGGAGAAGCTACAGAGACTGCTCTCACTTGCCTAGTAGAGAAGATGAATGTATTTGATACCGAATTGAAGGGTCTTTCTAAAATAGAGCGAGCAAATGCCTGCAACTCGGTCAGTATTTGAGCTTGGTGTATTGTCCATGCTGCCCTTTGCTCCCTCCGCTCGTAGACAGCTAAGGTATATGTACCTTATCTTCTCAAACTTGCGGCATCTCCTTCCCCACATTTGCTCTTAGGTCAAATGATACGGCTATCTGACCAAGAACATAGGTATCACTAGATACTTTCCACACACAGTCATTGTGCCCCCAAGGTCTATCTTCTTAGAGCCCCTGGCACCGTGAGTGCACTGTCCTAGCTCCCGGCAGAGCCCAGCTGCTCAGCTGCTCCTCGCGGTCGCAAGCCCCACCTGCTCTCCAGCATTATCACTTTTCCATCTCGTCTCCACCAGATCTTTATCAACATAGGACAAATAGTATGGTTTTTATCTTAAAACTTTTCTTCGGACTTTATTTCCCCCTTTAGCGCCCTGCTTCTTTTCTAGTAAAATTCCTCAAAGCAGCCGTTTTACTGTTTTCTCTTGTTTCACTTTTCCTGTTTTCTCAAATCCACTCCACACGAGCTATTTAAGCATTTTGGTGAGCGCACCAAATCTCAGGCTGTGAAAGGGGCTTCAAGGCCATCCAGTCCAGTCTGGCACTTACAGGCAGGGAAACTGAGGCCTTTGGTGACTTAGCATAGTTTCATAGGGTGAGGCAGAACTGGACTCCTGCTCCTGCACCCTTTCTTTGCATCATTTGAGGAAGCAAAACTCACAGTACAATTTAAGGATATAGATCTCCGCTGAAGTGTACCGACTCATACCTCACAGCCAGCAGTCTCCTCATCCCGAGGGTCTTGGGCACATCCTGTGGCATCCTACCCCGACATATGTGGCTTACATAACATGGGAGAAGTCCAGGCCCCTTGTCTCCATTGTAGAGAGCTCACTCCCTGACTGGCGGCAAGGGTAGGGGTGGTGCTGGTCCTTGCAAAGCCACAACACATTAGTTGGTGTGACTAAGCCCCTCAGAGGCAACCTGAAGACATAGCTTCACGGAGACTGAGGGTTAGAATTGTGTGATTCTAGACCTATAATTAGTTGATGAAGGGAAACAAGTAGTATCATGGAGCTTAAAAGTGGTGTGTTAACTCTCACGATGACCACAATAAAGGGCACAGCCATCTGTTCTCTCCTCTGCAGACTAAGCATTTTCTTGCTCCATGGCTGCCTTTGCCTCATTTTTTTGTCCGCAGCTGAGGGGGGTCAGAAATGACTGTCATGGGGCTCCTTCACTGAAAATTCTCAGATCCAAACTCATGCCAATCCCCAGCACCCAGAAAGGAGGAACCTGTTGTAGTTTGGAGGTGAAGTGGGCAGGACCCAGCTTTTTAATGCCGAGTGGATTTGGAAATAACTACCACTCACCCCCGGCTGTATCTGGTGCCTAGGTCCACACCTTAGTCAGAATCACCACACGTTCTGTCAGTCTTCTAGAGCATTTGGTTACCAGTGCTTGATGGAAACTAAACACATAAGAAATGAGTCAGGGAATGCAGAATTCAGTGATGGTCTTTTTTCTGCTTGTGGCAGCTCTGGCTAGGAGGGTGGCTGTAGACCACCCAGCCTGGAGGAGAACCCACAGGCACCAGTCTACTCATCACTGCCCACATTGGACATTGAGCTTCTTGGGGATTTCTGTAATTATCATTAGCTTTGTGTCTGAGTAGGGGGTAGGGGAGGATCAGGGTAATCCGAATCAAGGCAGAAACCATAAGATTATTTAAGTGGATACAGAAAAGGCATCTGATAAAATTTGTTCGTGATAAAAACTCAGCAAACTTTACCTCCAAGCTAACGGTGCGTTTACACAGAGCCTGTAGTAATGTCCTATTCCTAGCAACAGAAGTTCTGCCTTCCACGTTTCTATTCAGGGTGGTACTGGCAGCCCCAGTCCATGCAATACAGCAAGAAAAATCAAAAAGGACACAGTATACATTGTAGGTAATTGGGTTGTATATATGATCCAGATTCAACAGCTTATAAATCTGAAGGGTAATTTTCAGTCCTCATTCACCTGAGCTGTTAGTCTCTCCCTCCTTGAAACATTCCTTCACTTGTTCTCCTCGCTCCTGGCCCTCTGCCAACACCTTTGGTGGATCTTCCACCTCCCACCAGGCGGGGAGCCCCCAGGGCCCAATCCTCAACCTTTCCTGTTCGCAGTTACCCCCATGGGGTCTCCTGGTCACTGTGCTGGAGTGTAATACAGTGGCCACTGGCTCTCAGAAGCTCTTTAGAATAAAAACAGTGGTTCTTCGGGTGCTTAGTAGCCACACTGGATAGCTACATGAGCAGCTCTGCTAGAACATTCCCACCACAGTAGGAGCTTCTGTGAGGCAGCAGTGTTCTGGACCACCTATTTCTGCCCACAGTTGCCATGGTCTCTTGGATTATTTATACTAACTGGTGTTCCTTGTTCCCCTTCAGCTCATTCTTAACACAACTGCCAGACTTTGAAACCCTCCCTTGTCATCCATTTTCACTTGTTATAAATGCCTTAAAGTCATTTTTAACATCCTACAACCTGTTTCTCACCTCTTTCTCTTGCAAGATTTTCCAGCTGCCCCTTAAACGTGCCATGTCATGCTAGCCTGAGCTTCTGCACTCCCAGCTCACACATCCTTCACATTTTTACTCAAATGTTGCCTTCTGACCGTTTTATGTAAAGTTACGATCTGAACGTACACAAATTCTCCATCCCCCTTCCCTGCCTTACCTAAAATTTTTTTCTCCATAGCACTTTGTTTACATTCCAGTGTGTCTTTCCCAAACCAGAGGGCAAGTTTAAGCTTCATGAGGGGGAGAACTTACTTGTTTTGTTCATCGTCCATTGCTAAATGCCCAGTGCCTGTCACATAATAGGTGCTTAGTGAGTGTTTGTTGAACAAGTGAAAAATAAACCAAAATTGTCATCCAATAATATTCTATGTGTGTTCTCCTATAGGTCATTAAGCAGTTGATGAAAAAGGAATTCACTCTGGAGTTTTCACGTGATAGAAAATCGATGTCAGTTTATTGTACACCAAACAAACCTAGCCGGACATCAATGAGCAAAATGTTTGTGAAGGCAAGTACGGCACATTGCAGTTGAGACGTTCTTACCGGGATTAGCATCCTGGGTGCTCCCAGTAAATAAAATTGTTGATCTAAATCTGTAACATTTCCAGGGTGCTCCTGAAGGTGTCATTGACAGGTGCACCCACATTCGAGTTGGAAGTACTAAAGTGCCTATGACCCCGGGAGTCAAACAGAAGGTCATGTCTGTCATTCGGGAATGGGGTAGCGGCAGCGACACACTGCGGTGTCTGGCTCTGGCCACTCACGACAACCCACTGAGAAGAGAAGAAATGAACCTTGAGGACTCTGCCAACTTTATTAAATATGAGGTTAGCTAATGAAAAGTTTCTTCCCCCACACCCTGCACATTCATTGTGTTCAAACAGTACTCCTTCAGTAAAAGGTCAAATGAGTCTTGCTTTTGCCAAGAAAGGGGTGTGGTTATTTGTTTTTCTCTAGGCCAAATGCATCACCATTCCAATTTAGCTTGCTGCTTCCAACCTATGTAGTTAACAGTTTAATGCAAGTCTGTTACTTTCAAGGTAGAATAGTTAATAGACTTGAGCTAAATACACTTGTAAAGCCTATTTTGCAACTCCTCTGTAAATTAAGATTTTTTAAAAATTGGGAATGTTTCTTAAATATTCATGAGTTATTAAAGGTCAAAATATCCAAGTTGAGGGATTCCTTCCACTTGTCTGCTTATAGAATTCCTTCTTACCAGGTATGTGACTTCCCGAAGCACTGCCTGAAAGGAATAAGGAATAACTTTGGTACTATGGGCCACAAGAGTGGCCAGTATCAAAATGCTCTTCTTCCTTGGTATGTGTTTTTCCTCATTTCAAAGGATTATCATCATGAAAGTTAAAGGATGATTTAGTTATTAAGAATGTAGTGCTATTTTTCATCCTTTCCAGTTAATTGTAATTAGTACTATTCCTCAATGGATTTATAGCTCTATGAATATTTATCTTAGATAAGAGTCACAGTTACAGAATTTATTATAGGAAAATGCAGAAACCTTTGCTCTTAATGTATAACTGGCCCTTGTCTACACCAGGGGAGAAACTAGAATTTCCTGTTTGAACATAAGGTGATTCTTTTGCTGTAGACCAATCTGACCTTTGTTGGCTGCGTGGGCATGCTGGACCCTCCAAGAATTGAAGTGGCCTCTTCTGTGAAGCTGTGCCGGCAAGCAGGCATCCGGGTCATCATGATCACAGGGGACAACAAGGGCACTGCTGTGGCCATCTGTCGGCGCATTGGAATCTTCGGGCAGGACGAGGATGTGACATCAAAGGCTTTTACGGGTCGGGAGTTTGATGAGCTCAATCCTTCAGCCCAGAGAGATGCCTGTTTGAATGCCCGCTGTTTTGCTCGAGTTGAACCTTCCCACAAGTCAAAAATTGTAGAATTTCTTCAGTCTTTTGATGAGATTACAGCTATGGTGAGTACCTTTGGACTCATACTGCGCGTACAGCAGGTTGTAATTTTGACTATTAAATGTTTAATAATAGTTCCCAAATTTAGCATATCCAGATCAGGGCTGTTTCTGTAGGGTTCTGTTGGCCCATAGTTGGCATGTTGTATGTTACCTGCAGGGAGGATTCTAGAGCAGCTTAAGAAGTAGAAGAATACCTTCTGAATCGGTTGTGGGGAAATACCTGGTGACATCTAGTCTTTATCTTGGTTAAAGGGTACATGTTTCTTCTGTTTTAAGATTTTATTTATTTGAGAGAGAGAAAATGAGCCAGGAGGAGGGGGAGAGGGAGAGGGAGAAGCAGGCTCCCCACTGAGCAGGGAGCGGCTCGATTCCAGGACCCTGGGATCATGACCTGAGCCGAAGACAGACACTTAACTGAGCCACCCAGGTGCCCCAGAAGTGTACATGTTTCTATCTCAGGTTTTCTAAAAATTTGTTCAGGATGTAACTTCTTTGTATTATATAACCCTACCTGAAATTAGATGTACTGGTCAAGCATTAAGAGCTGCCCGTGTGCGAGGCATTTCCAGTATTCTTCCCCTAGTGTGAATCTTCACCCAGACACATTCACATTGTGTAGTATTTGCTTTCTGTTGCTTGTCTGTAAAACTTTAAGAAAAAGTGTTATTTGAAAGCAGATATTATAGGTATACTCCCTTCCTCCTTCCTTCCTCTCCTCCTCTCCCAGAGGGAACCACTGTTCTGAATTCAATGTTGGGTGTTCAGTAGAAATTTAAAAAACTCCCATGGGAGTGATAGCTTTGTATCTGTAGACAATATTTAGTCTTTTTGCACGTTTGTGACCTTTGTAAGTGGCATATTACGGTTTCCATCTTTTTGCAGTCTGCACCTATTCTACTTGAGATTTCTCTGTGTGGATACAAGTACTGCATCTTAACTGCCATGTGGGTGGTTTTGGTTTTGTTTGGTTTGGTAAAAAAAAATAATAATAATAATACAGATGAATTTTGAAGTCCTCTTTGTTCCACTTCCCTCTGAAGTCTCTTCGACTCATTTGACAATTTTGCGTTTCACAGGTGAAGTGTGTTTTGTGATGCCACCTTGTAAAAATGAAAAATTCCCTATGTCTGTGCCCAGAGGCCCACGGCTCCATTCGTCCCCCTTGCTTCAGGGTGGCTGAGGTGTTGTCAGGGATGTGTGTGTGTGAGGTGGTGGCAGGTGTGCATAAACCAGCCATCGCGTTCCCTTTCAGACTGGGGATGGCGTGAATGACGCTCCTGCCCTGAAGAAATCGGAGATCGGCATCGCCATGGGGTCCGGCACGGCAGTGGCTAAAACCGCCTCTGAGATGGTCCTGGCCGATGACAACTTCTCCACCATCGTGGCCGCTGTCGAGGAGGGGCGGGCAATCTACAACAATATGAAGCAGTTCATCCGCTACCTCATCTCATCAAATGTGGGGGAAGTTGTCTGGTGGGTCCCTGTGAGAGATCACTTGTAGTCCTTTGTCTAAAATCAGGGCCTGGGATGACCAGCTTTCCAGATTTGTTCATATGGCAGCAGCTTTGGTCCTCGTGCATGAGTCGGGAGGGAGGGCCAGGCAAGAGGAGGAAGCTAGAGGTTCTTCCGGTTCTCGGCAGGGCTGTCCTGCGGCTGCCCTCATGTGTAAAGGATGCCCTTGAACATAGAAATGAGTTTAACTATATAAAGTAACACAAAATTCTTGGCCTTCTAACATTGTACTTTAAATCGACGCTAGGTATAACAAATGTTTTATGGTGGCCAAAAAGTTATTTCAAGCAGTCATTGTTACTGTCCATTGATTTCATGGAGGAGGAGAGGGTACTGATGGTATGTAAAGTAGTGGCCAAAATAATTTGGGGTCTTTCTCTTTCTTCGGGTGGAAACAGTATCTTCCTGACGGCAGCTCTTGGATTTCCTGAGGCTTTAATTCCTGTCCAGCTCCTCTGGGTCAATCTGGTGACAGACGGCCTGCCTGCCACCGCCCTGGGGTTTAACCCTCCTGATCTGGACATCATGAATAAACCACCCCGGAACCCGAAGGAACCCCTGATCAGCGGATGGCTCTTTTTCCGTTACCTGGCCATTGGCTGTGAGTACAGTTTTTATATCGTTGACTTTTAAACAAAATGTTCATGAGCCAAAATTTTTGTAAATCCATCCCTTAAAAGCACATTTTTTTTCTATCCCTGTATTAGGGTATAACAAAAAATGGAGTTTAATAAACTGTATACCCAGTTCACAGGAAAGTTAGTCCCTTGTTTTAGTTATCCCGTCATTCCTTAGGCCTTTGTGAATGAAGTTTTTAGATTTAACCTAAGGCCAAAAGGATACAGGGGTGAGTTAGGGTCAGGCCTTTCGTCACCAAGCTATGAAACGAAGCCCCACCCCCTACGTTTTAGAGAACGGAGCTGTGCATTCATTTGCAGCACTTGGGAAACACAGGAGCCCCGGCCACAGGTCAGGATCCTCATACGTTGTCTCTATGGCCCTCCTGCCCCTGCCCGGCTGCTGGTTCTTATCCTCACTTTAGAGCTTCGGAAAGTGAGGCCCAGAGAGTTAAAATAATAACTGCCCTGGGGTTCTATAGGAAGGTGGTTTTTTGTTTTTAGTATGTTCACATGATTTAAAATTCAAAAAGCACACTGTGGCATAAAGTGAGAAGGTTCTCAGCCAGTCAGTTCCCCTCCAATAGTGATTTTCTCTTGTGCCCTCCAGAAATATTCTAGCAGATAGATCTATCCTGTGCATATATTTTCCTGAGGGTTGGTGTCCTGTACACACGTGTGCTGAACCCTGTATTTCTCCCTATTTGTTGGGAATTGCCACGTCATTACGGGTATGGCTGCCCTGTCCACCAGCTGCCTCCTGTTCCATAATTGCCGGGTTAGAGGGAGTGTGAGCTTGTATCTTCTGGTAGATGCTGCTGCACTGGGACCATCTTCATGGTGTCCCCGTGTTCTCTACTACCCCGTTGCTTTGTAATCAGTTTGCTCAGTTCAAAACTATTTGCTTGGGGATGGGGGGTAGGGGAGGTGGTCTCAAAATCGGCTTTGGGCTTTGCCATGTTGCTTGGTTCTGCACTAAGTGCTCTGGCGGCATTTCCCTGTAGCAGTTCTGCCAGGCCTTTGATGGAGCAAGTAAGTGTCTTAACTGGGAGCATCAGTTTCCCTGAACGTCAAGGGGCGTGTGATCTGGTCCTCCGGCAGAAGTGAGGCACTGTGTGGAGATGATGCACCTGCAGCCGTAAAGCATTAGCCTCCAGTGAGAGAGGGGCATGGCTAGCGTAAAGGTCCAGCCAATTCCAGTAGGTACTCTTCCTCACAAACTCTGGAAGAAAAGTTGCCTAGTTTTTCTGTACCGCAGACCCCCTCTCCTTGCAGAAACCCTCCGTCTAGATGCTTCAGCTGATGGGAGTGAGCAGTTGCTAGTGGCTGCACAGGTTCTCCTGTACCATCGTCATACCCTGTCTCCTCTCTGCTGGACACTGGCCCACGAGACAGGACATGCAGTGAGAGCCGTGGGCTGCAAACCCCGCCTGTGTCTGTTCCCAGGTTACGTTGGCGCTGCTACGGTGGGTGCTGCTGCCTGGTGGTTCATTGCTGCCGATGGAGGTCCAAGAGTGTCCTTCTACCAGCTGGTACGTATCTGCCTTTTTTCCTCTGCCTTAGAGGCAAAGCGTTATAAGGTTGTACTTGAGCGTTTTGTGGTTTGGGTGCCTATCAGATCATTTTAACATTCAAAAAATAAGCAGTTGAATCTAAGATGATTTTGAGGACCCAGGGCTTCTCTGGGAGATGGGGTGAGATCCTGTGTGGGTCTGTGCACTGGGCTTCCTGTGGAGCAGGGCCATGGACCTTGGAAATGTACTTGGCTGATCAGGAACTTGATTGGGCATTTGTTGCAGAGCCACTTCCTACAGTGTAAAGATGACAACCCGGATTTTGAAGGAGTGGATTGTGCAATCTTCGAGTCCCCGTACCCGATGACAATGGCGCTGTCTGTTCTTGTAACCATAGAGATGTGTAACGCCCTCAACAGGTCAGTGAGTCCTCGACAAGCTGGGGCAAGAGCCCCGCCAGCCAGCGCAGCGGGGACCTGGGTGTCGTGGTTGCTAGAGGATTGCAGGAAAGCTCCACCCTCCCAGAAAGAAAGGAGAACAAGCAGCACCGGTTTTAAAAGCTTCAGTCGTCATCACCTCCAGGAAGTAGTGGGAGTGCTTAACCACATGTTCCTTAGGAGACAGTGGGGGCCAAAAATAGGGCCCTCCGTACCCCTGTATGCCCGTGCCCACAGGGAAGGCACTCTTGCCCTTTAGCAGCGAGACAAATGGTATCATCCAATTAAGCCAGTGACAAAAAAGGAAATTTCGAAATAGCGTCAATATCAAGAGTAATTGAGAGCGGCTTTGAGTCCATTGAAAGGGAGTCTGCTGTGCCGAAGCCTAGATTTAAAATTGGAAGTTTGTCCTACATCTGAACATTCTTCCTTTAACTTTGCCACAGTAGAAACTTCACTCAGTAGAATTAGGTCAGTGGGCAAGGCCAGGTTAGCTGCTGCCTTACTGAAGCATAGCTCCGAACGGCCTTGGGCACTGGTTGTTACAAAGGCCTTTTTTGCCTTTTGGGCGGGCATAGTTCACGTACCTCTCATTGTTCTGCAGCTTGTCTGAAAACCAGTCCCTGCTGAGGATGCCCCCCTGGGAGAACATCTGGCTCGTGGGCTCCATCTGCCTGTCCATGTCGCTCCACTTCCTCATCCTCTACGTGGAACCGTTGCCAGTAAGCGCTGGTGGGACCAGGACCGAGGCTGGGACCTTGCTGCCTGTCCCGCAGGTCTGGGAGCTTGACAGCTTCTTTGTATTTCAGCTTATTTTCCAGATCACACCGCTGAATTTGACCCAGTGGCTGATGGTGCTGAAAATCTCCTTGCCTGTGATTCTAATGGACGAGACACTCAAGTTTGTGGCCCGCAACTACCTGGAACCTGGTAAAGAGTGTGTGCAGCCTGCCACCAAATCCTGCTCGTTCTCGGCATGCACCGATGGGATTTCCTGGCCGTTTGTGCTGCTCATAATGCCCCTAGTGATCTGGGTCTATAGCACAGACACTAACTTTAGTGATATGTTTTGGTCTTGACTGACAGTTTTACATAAAGAAGATGTTTAACTTAATCAATTAATTTTTTTATTGTTTAAAGCAACTGTCTATTTCTGATGAATTTTCACATGAACATATTGGCTGGTGAAGGAGATTTCATACTCTAGATTTTGTTTTGCTTTTCTGACTCCAGTGGGGCAAGATTTTCCTTTTTTATACACATAATTAAAGTGTCCATTGACATGTACAGAGAACTAACACTATTTTATGCAAATATTTTTTTGTAGATGAAAAAGCATGTACAGTGTTCTGTTTAATACTCATCCTTGTATAAAAAAAATAGTTGAGCCAGCAGACATTGTCAGCAAATTAATTGGCAGCAGATTTTAGGAAATGAATGTGTGTGGTTTTTTTCTAAAACTAAATAGCATGTATTGTCTTTTGCATGATCATCTGGATTTAATCTGAGATCACAGTCTAATTATTATTCATAAGCCAATTTTTCTGCACTGAGCAGAGTACTGCTACCTCAGTCAGTATTTTTTGGTTTGCCACTCCCCTCACCCCCCAGCCCCCGTTCACTCCCACCCCCACTCCCGGCCCCGCTCGGCTGCTTCTCCTGTAGGGTTCCGATGGTTCTGTTTACATCAGTCTTAACAAGAGGTATGCCTGTTCTCGCTTGTGCAGAAAACATTGTTCCAGATTCAATTGACTGGGTTCATGTCCCCCCACGTAGTTTTTAAGGTTATTTATTTAAATGTCTAATGTATTTTATTGTAACAGACATTGTTCTGCCAACATTGCCTATTTCAGTGGCACTTCACAATCTAGTTTAAAAAGGAAAATAAAACATTTTAAATGGACAGAAAAATAACTGTCTTGTTTTTAACTTTTAAGTGGCTTAGCTTGAACTATCTAACAGAGGTGTCCAATTTTCTCTGAAGTTCTTAGCTCAGAACTTGAGTTGTACTGTGTTCGAGGAGAAGGATCGTGTTCTGCTGCATAGGTAGCTGTAGGAATTAATACACAGGCACCGGTTGTCACCCATGATACTTGTTTGCAAGTTTCTGCTGGCCTGTTTTAGCCTGGTGTAGAGAACATAAGGGGGAGTGTGTGTATGTGTGTATATGTGTGTGTGTTTTTTGTAAAAATCTGTAAATAGCACATGACCAAATGAACATATTGTATAGAACTATTTTTATTTGAACGTGGCACTAACCAGCACCATGGTTACTAGGATAAATGTTTGCGCATGTTCGAGATCAGTCTTACCAACCGTGTGTAGGTCATTAACTGTCCTAACTATGGTGTTTTCCTCCAATGCCTTCCAACATCCATCAACTAACGTGAGTATTCCCTGGAATCCTGATGCTTTAGCCTAAAGGTGACTGCCACCGAGTGAGCTAGCTGTGACACTAACGAAAATATCCCTTGTGTCATGTACTGCTGTGCTCTATGTCTCCAAGAGTAGCAAGTGAACGGTGCGTGGGACCTGTGCACACGTGGGGTGGGTTAGCCGACCCGAGGTGTGATGTAGACTCCATGCACGGCCTTGGACAGTGGCTCAGCCGGATGTTTGAGGAGGGCCTGGTGGGAGAGAAACTCGTTTTGCTTTGGTCCAAGGGACAGGCTGAGGGAACGCTGCCTTTGTTAATGCCAAGATGAGGATTCTCAAAAACTCATGGTTCTCTGGTGTCTGCTAGCTGCAAGGACTCATCCCAGGGTCTTGCTACTTGTTCATGAACAAGTAAAAACCTAGTGAAAGGAAATAATTGAACCAGTGAATTCACATATCCGTAGGTTTGTCTCAAATAGGTGGCCACCTTTTTTCACCTTCTGGGTCATACCCTTTGCAGCTGAGATTTGTCTTCTCTTTCTGCAGGGTACGAGAAAGCACAGTTATTAGGGCACGGCTCTGCTAGCAACCAACCATGAGCCGGGGTGAAGGAGGCCTAGGCAGCAGCTCCCTCCCTGTGGGGCCCTGACTGTTCTAGTGAAGGTACTGGGGCCAGCCCCAAGATGTGATATGAAGGCTCAGTGTTTGGGGAAAAGTTAATGGATTTTTTTTTTTTTTTAAAGATTTTATTTATTTATTCGACAGAGATAGAGACAGCCAGTGAGAGAGGGAACACACACAAGCAGGGGGAGTGGGAGAGGAAGAAGCAGGCTCATAGCGGAGGAGCTTGATGTGGGGCTTGATCCCATAACGCCAGGATCACGCCCTGAGCCGAAGGCAGACGCTTAACCGCTGTGCCACCCAGGCGCCCCTAATGGATATTATTAAGCAGGGCAAGGTGCTGCCAACTTCCCAGGTCCAAGTATAAGGGGATGGAAGTCCCGGCCTGACTCACTAAGGCCTCTGAGGAAGGGAGATTGGTTTGTATGGCAGAGGACATAGTGGGGAGGAGGGTAGGTTTTGCCGATTTTGGCGTAAAAAGAAGCCGGCTGAGTGACGAAATGCAATGAGTGCACCTTGGCTGCAAACCAAGACAGGATGTCTGAGCTTGGTGGTGTGCTATTCAGTGGAAACCAGACTTACCAGTCAGCTTTTCCTGATCTGGTTCCTTGATGTAGTGGCCTTTACAAAAGAAGTTGGATGTGGTTTGCTTCTGTCGGAGACCTGCACACCCCAGATGGGCCTGGGCCCGGCTCGTCTTGTGGTTTCTCAGCTTCAGGCCTGTCCAGCCACAGAGGTGGTTAAGGGACCCACTTCCCTCAGCCCTGGCCGCTGGGAGCATCCCCTTATCAGCTCTGCTTCAGGCTTTGCTGCTGAGAAACAGGCCCACGTGAGCCCCTCTCTTCAGCCACTGTACTGTCGTGGGCACATCCCTGGCCTCAGGCCTCCTACACTGAGGGGCAGGTGCGCAGACCCAGCCTCACCCAGCACCCGCAGGAAGGCACAGGCGGCCTCTGCTTTTGCCACCATCAGGACAGGGCAGTGTCATTTTCAGACTCACCAAAATGTGTCCATGTTCTCACCGATGGGCAGGTAGGCCTTGCACAGCTTCTTTGCTAGGGCTTTGCCTAAAAGATGGCCATCTCACATGTCCCCCAGCTGGGATCCCACTCCAGCGGCTCATTCTTCATCTGCACAGTGCAAGTGACACATTGTGCAGAGCGAGCTGCACGAGCTCCCAGACAAGCAGGGCCAGTGCCAGCCTCCCCCACGAGCAGCTGCTACCACGCCACCCTCAAACTGGGCCTCGGCCCCGAGTGTCTTTGAGGTGGCAGACCTCAGGAATAGGAGACCCACAAGCATTAGCTCGGTGTCTGTAAAGCAGCGACCCACCACCGGAGCAGTCTGCAGTGCCCATGAGCTAAGGCAGCCTTTTTAACGTAACCACCAATTTTGTCAAAGCCACCACCGTGCAGCATCCCCAGCCTGCCTTCTTCAAAGAGAGGGTGAGGACCGCAGCTCCCCTTCTAGGACTGGGCAGGGCTACCCTGGGAGGAAGGGAAAGGAAAGGGAGGAGCCAGAGGCTTCACACACTGCCACCCTGCTCACCTCTGCTTCACCTTCCTTACCATCTGCATTGCTAACCGAGAACTTTCCCTCCTCTTGCCCATCTCCCTTCCGTTACATCTGAAGCGACTATATGTCTGCCTGGTGGGGTTCTTCTGTGAGCCAGGGTGGCCTTTGCTCTTTAGCCAAACGACATGAAGGGCCCGTGTTGTCAAGCCAGTGCTTCTAGCTGCTACCCTGTGTAGGCAGCCCCTAAGGGACAGTTAATCAGAAATGCCAGTCTTGAAATCTTAAAAGGTCAAACTGAATATTCCTTCTCACTATTCCTTGTCACTTATTAATCTTAAGTAGTTAGTCTAACATTTCTTCCCCATATTTCTAAAGCTGATTTCCTCTCTCTTTCCTTTTCAGCAATACTGGAGTAACCGCTTCCTAAACCATTTTGCAGAAATATAAGGGTGTTCGGTTGCGTGCATGTGCGTTTTTAGCAACACATCTACCAGCCCTCTGCATGATTGATGTTGGGGGAAAAAGAAAAGTAGAAAAAAGTCCCCAACTCATTGTGTGTTATGTGGAGGAAATGTGTATTACCAACGGGGTTTAGCTTTTAAATCAAAATAATAATTACAAATGTACAATTTAGCTTAATGAATCAGAAAGCCTCTCCAGAGAACTTTGGTTTCTTTGCTGCAAGAAGAATGAGGTTCTGAAACCTTATCTAAGAACTTAGAAGCCATCAGCCAAGGCTCCATGTTTCTCTGTGCAAAATATCATGGCTTATATAAATGTACAATATTCAATTGTAATGCATGCCTTCAGTTGTAAGTAGCCAGATTTTCTCTATGGTGTCATTTAAACGTGCTACTTTTTAATTGGCCCTGTACAGTTTGCTTATTTATAAATTTATTGAAAACACTACAGGCGTTGAAAGGTTAGAATGTAGGCCTCCAGTTCATAGCTTCAGTTATTTTTTTGAGTGTGCAGCTATTTTGCACTGTATTAAATGTAACTTATTTAATGAAATCAGAAGCAGTAGACAGATGTTGGTGCAATACGAATATTGTGATGCATTTATCTTAATAAAATGCTAAATGTCAATTTATCACAACGCATGTTTGACTTTAGACTGTAAATAGAGATCAGTTGTCTATTTCTGTGCTGGTAACAAGCATTGCACAGACATGGTTTCAGGTAAATAAATCTATTCTAAGATAAGTTCACAGTGTGGTGCTGACTGTTCTCCAGTGGGAGGGCTGGGTGATGGGCACTGAGGGCCTCCAGCCTTGCACCCCGAAGGGTTTTTACCTTCTGGTGGGGAAGGTCTTAGACTTGACTTTCTGGGGAGGAGGTCTGTTCGTGTGTCACATGACTCAAGTACGGGGAAAGCTGAGTGTCTTGTCATTGGGTTTTCAGAGATAATCAGATGATTTTATAAGTTGTCAGTAGCTTGGAGATTGTACCAATGGAGAGATGCTTCTCATACTATTCAGACAGAAAATGTAAAATTCTACACTCCTACTGTGAATAGATAAGAGCGAACTGGAGCGGCTGCAGCAGGTAGCAGAATTCAGCCGTTTGATGGTTATTTAGTGCTTATTTACCAGGCATGGGTTTGGGGTGAGGGATTTCCCTATTTTCCAAATACACTGACTGTTGTATCATTTAAAAAAAAAAAAAAAGGCAAGGATAAATGATTCTATAAACCTAATAACAAAAAACACAAGTCCTAGCGACTACGAGATGGAAAAATATTTGATAAACTAACATCCATTCTTGACATGAAAAAAGCAGTATCCATAATTCCCATTTTATAACCTACTGAAAAACCAGAAGTATTGATACAACCAGAATTCCACTCACCGTACACTAGAGCCCACTACTCAGCACTGTCGACAGTCTGCAGTCAGGCAACAGATGGGACAATGCCTACAAGGGAACAAAAAGCCCCAGGAGTCTTATTAAGATCGATAATATCTTGTTCTTAGGGAAGTTTAATAATTCAGGGGGAATTGACATCTTGAGGTAATATGTAATTCATATATTAATGATAAATGAAAATACCAGCAGACATTTTAGTCAAACAAGAACAAAGAAAAAGAATAGCAAGGAAGTGTAGCAAACCCCTCAGATATAAGGCTCCAGGTTAAATGCACAGTGTGAGAAAGGTGGCATTTCATTTTAGTAGGTGAAAGTCGGGATATTGGCTATGTTGTTGGTCATCTTGAAAAAAACAGCTGTATCCCCCTTATACCGAATCAATTGCAAATGCATCAAAAAAAATTTTTGAAAAATGAAACTATACCCCTAAAAGGAAAAAAGCGCTAAATGACCCAGACGAAAGAGTATGTGAATGGCTTCTAAATAAGAGATGTACAGCCCTACCAGCCAAGTCCCTGTGAGACAGCATTCGTGCCCAGCAGCTGACAAACGGGCCGTGTGACACCAAGGAGGTGGAGAACCACCCTCTACGCCGCAGAACAAGTGCTCTGGCAGCTCTCTGTACGCCCTCACCATACAGCCTGGCGGGCCCACTCCTGCACCACCTTAGAGAGTCCTCACGCGTCCTGGAAGACTCACACCAGCATGTGTATAAAAGCATCAGAACCACCGAAGTGACCAACAGCAGCAGGGAAACAGGTACGTGCCTTTGAGACGGGTTTAGAGGACTCGGCAGCAGTGAAAATGAGTAAACTAGAACTGCAGATATCGACAGAAATCCCTCGGCACAGTGGAAACCAAGTGTGGTGTATACAAAGTTCAAAATCTGAAAAAAAAAAAAAAAAAACAACACACAAGTGTTAGATATGCGGGTGTTCGTTATGCCTATTTACATGTCTGGGGTTTTTTAAGAAAACCATAAAAGTACTAAGATCATGGAAGATGACAAGGCTTTCCAAGCAGGACGCAAAATCCCAGGAGAAAAGGGATAAATTGACTGTAAAAAGTTAAAAATTTGGACCAAAATACACCTATCTAGAGTTAGAGTTAGTTTGTCATAGGCATTTGCTGTGCCTATGACAACGAGCAAATTCCCTTCACGTGATTGGCAAAAACCACAGGTTGACGGGTACTGATCTCTGCCTTGCAGCTGGCATCAGAAAACTGTATTCATGCTGATGGTGAGCGTATCAACTGGCCCAGGCTTTGGAGGGCAACTGCACAAATCACTGAGGTTTTTAAACATCCACACCCTTTGATCAAGCACTTCCCTTTAGTGAAAACCTCCCACATGTTCACAGAAGCAACGTAATCCTGCGGTAGGATTATGTACAAAAAACGAAATAGTCCAGATGCCCATCAATAGGAAAGATGTTGAATAAACTAAGGACATTAATACCATGGACGTTATGCAACCTTCAAAAATACAAGGTCGATCTGTGTGAACCAGCAAGGAATGATACCCAGTCGATGATGTCTGCCAGTGAAACATTCAAGTGCAGGACAGTGTGTACAATATTCTATCATTCATTTTTTAAAAACAGGAGGAAGTTAAGTTTCCCGATAATGATGGTCACAGAGTAACTGATGATACTGTGATACAGATGGCGGATGGTGGGAGCCAGT
The DNA here is from genome assembly GCF_024610735.1 of Ursus americanus. Lineage (NCBI taxonomy): Eukaryota > Metazoa > Chordata > Mammalia > Carnivora > Ursidae > Ursus > Ursus americanus. Next base: position 17,542,836 of record NC_142156.1, on the reverse strand, counting down.
GTTCTCACTGTTGGAGCGGGAGGTTACAGATAAGCAAGGGGAGAAGGCTAGAATGACTCACGTAATGAATTACGGTTGGAGATACCAGCATAAATTAATATTTCATTTAATACTGATATAGATGATCCTATATAGAAATATTTCTAGGGGCGCCTGGGGGGCTCGGTTAAGTGGCTGCCTTCAGCTCAGGTCATGATCCCAGGGTCCTGGGATCGAGCCCCATATCAGGCTCCCTGCTCAGCTGGGAGTCTGCTTCTCCCTCTCCCTCTGCCGCTCCCCCTGCTTGTGCTCTCTGTCAAAATATAAATAAAATATTAAAAAAAAAAAAGAAATATTTCTAGTTAGGTGTATGTGTCTGTGTACTTCCTTGCACCATCAACTGAGGGGGCCAGGAAGCAAGGACACTGCAGTAGCAATGAGCATACTTAGTTTCAGGTTCCTCATAACCATTCTCCAATGAAAGGAATCAAATCTTAGAGAAATGGCAGATTCCAGGGCCAGGGCAGAAAATGTACAACACACGCCTGGAGAACACTGTAGTGTCATGAAGTACAGAAGTACTTAACAAACAAAAAGCCAATGATCAAAGATGGGGTTATGTCAAAGGGACAGAGGAGCCAAACGAAAAAGCTCTGAATGGCCAAAACTAAATTTAAGCACAAAATAATGGTGTACTGGCTTATAATCCAAAGTTTAAAATAAATATCCATGAGTCTATCCTGATATAAATAGGAGAGATTAGAAATCTCCCATGCAGAAGAAATCCAAGTAATTTCTGTAGATAACTCTGTCCTCATGGACGTGAACCCTAACTCCCGTTCCGTAAGTAGCAGTGGTGCCCAGTGACCTCCCCTAGAGTACATGGCAGTGTGGTTGGGGAAAGTTACCCACAGTGGAGAAACCTGCAGACACTACCTCAGCCAAATGAGGTCATTTTGAGAGCATGTACCCTTGATATGAAGTGATGAGAGTAGCATTTTACCTGTGGTCTTCCTCCCCAAAGCACATAACATCAGTCTAATCGAAGAGGAAACATCTGACAAATCCCTAAGACATTCTCCAAATACGTGACTGGTCCTCCTTAAAACTGCAGAGGTCATCGAAAAGGAAAATCTGAGAAACTATCACAGCCACAAGGAGCCTAAGGATGCATGACAACGAAATGTAATATGGGATCCTGGATGGGATCCTGGAACAGAAAGAGGCAAAAACCAAAGAAGTCTGAATGAACTATGAACTTTAATTGTTAACAACATATAAATACTGGTTTATAATAATGTGTAAGTACTGTGACGAACGTACCATATTATTGTGAAATGTTAAAGTTAGGGGAAGTTGGGTCTGTGGAATACAGGAACCTTCCACGCCATGTGCTCATTTTTCCATATGTTTATAAATATTCTAAAATAAAAAGTTTATTTTAAAATGCTGGGATAAATATTTTTTTTTAATCCGCATAGAAGCATCAAAAAACCACAAGACAGTACAGAACTTCCAGGCCAAAATCTAAGAAGCGGCAAGGAGAGATCATCAGAATCTCCAAGGTTGCTTTTCCCCTTGTGGCATCTACCTCTCCAAATAAGCTAAGCTCTGAAAACATGAGCAGGGGTTTGGGGAGCTCACGGAGTGAAAAAGGCAAAGTCAAATCCAGGGCCCACCAAAAGTTAGAAGCCTCATAGGACATTAAGCTGTGATCCCAAAGGGCTAACACCTCAGGATAAAGGCAAACCAGAAATGAAGCTGCCCTCCTTCCCAAAAACTCAAAGGGCTGTAGGCAGCACTGGCTCTCGAGGATATGCAGCCCAAACTGTATCTTAGGGGTAGTCTATGAATTTAAAGTCACAGACAGCACTCCTAAGCCCCAGGCAGAAATAAATGCCAGTCCTCCCTAGAGGAAGGCACCTCCATTTTATGTCTTAGGAGATCTACACAATTATTTTACAAAACAGCCCACAGTAAAAGCTAAACAAGTACACAAGAAAATAAGGCACCATGAGTGAGACGCAGCAGAAATAAAGATTACAGATCCATCTAGACTTCACATATTAGAAGTATGAGATATATATCAAAAAACACCCTGGCTTACTTTGTTTAAAGAAAAATAAACAGGGCGCCTGGGGGGCTCAGTCAGTTGAGCATCAGCCTTCAGCCCAGGTCATGATCTCCAGGTCCTGGGATCCAGCCCCACATCAGGCTTCCTGCTCAGCAGGGAGTCTGCCTGCCTCTCTCTCTCTCTCTCCCACCCCCACCCCCCGTCTCTGCCTGTCCCCACTACCCGTTCTCTCTCTCAACTAAATAAATAAAATCTTAAAAAAATAAAGAAAAACAAACATACTTGAGGGGTGCCTGGGTGGCTCAGTTGGTTAGATGTCTGCCATTGGATCAGGTCATGATCCCGGGTCCTGGGATCAAGCCCAGCATTGGACTCCCCGCTCAGTGGGGAGCCTGCTTCTCCCTCTGCCTGCCGCTCCCCTTGCTGGTGCTCTCTCACTCTCTCTCTCGCTCTATCTCAAATAAATAAAAATCTTAAAAAAAAAAAAAAAAAAGAAACCTACTTGAAAATCTGCAGGAGACAGGAAATTATAAGTGAACATATAGAGCAGATAGGAAAATCAAATAGAATCCTAGAAATAAAAAGCCCAAATACCAAAATTAAAAACTGGGTAGACTGATGTGGCATCAGAGTGGACACAGCAAAATAACAAATGAAGTGGAAGACAGTTAAGAAGTTAACCAGAAAGCAGCGGAGAAAGAAAGCTGGAAAATATGGAAGAAAGATGAAAATACCTGGAAGACAGACTGAGAAAGGTGACAAACATACATCTCATCATGGTTTCAGATGACAAGAGTATGAGAAGGGTATTATTTGAAGAGATAATGACTGAGAATTTCCTAGAAGTGAGAGAAGACAGCAATCCACAGATGCACGAATCCCAACAAACCCCAAACAGGATAAATAAAAAGAAATCCTGCAGTAGACAAGGTACAGTGAACTGCAGAAAACCAAAGGCAAAGAGAAAATCTTAAAAGCAGCAGATGGGGAAAAAATAAAAATGCCATTCCCTTTACCTCTACGGGAGTGACACTGCTGGCTTCACAGGATCAGTGGAGGCTGGAAAACCAGAATGGTGGCTTCATGGGCTGAAAGGAATTACTGGCAACCTAGAATTCTAAACCTGGAAAAAACATACAGTATTTGAAGAATCAAGGTAAAATAAAGATATTTTCAGACAAACAAGAACAGAGTTCTTCACCAACAGACTCACACTAAGGGAAACTCTAGATGGGCACAGAGGTCACTGCTCTAAGTGGCCTGGGGCCTGTGTCGTCCAGAAGCACAGTAAAGCTACCAGTCGGCCACAGATGCAGACACACTGCAAGCAGAAGACAGACGGGCAACACTATCAAATCAACAGAAAAAATAAAAGAGCAAATAGGATAACAGAAGCTGACAGGCAACCCCAAATATAATTAATAGTAACACTCTAAGAACATACTAAATTTGTTATTCCTGTTGCGCTATCTCTGAAAGATTTCAGCATGACCCAGACGTTCCTGTTCTGAAAAACAATCCACGCCACTAATGTGATTCCCTGAAGCAGGAAGAGACACAAATGTGTCCAGCAGTCCGCTACGAACTGTTGGGGAAGCAATACTGATTGCTTTTCCAACAAAATGAGTAGAAATTATAAAGTATATTTTGTAATTTCAGAAACTACTCAAAATGACTTGATTTAGGACTAAGTATATATAAAGTTTAACATTTATATCTCTTCAATATGTATAAATCAGGATTTGCTAAGAAACAGTTTTCATTGAAAATTAAGAGTTCGGGGGTACCTGGGTAGCTCAGTTAAGGGTCTGCCTTCAGCTCAGGTCATGATCTTGGGGTCCTGGGATCAAGCTGCATGTTGGCTCCTTGCTCAGCTGGGAGCTGCTTCTCCCTCTCCCTTTGCCCTCCCCCTACTTGTGCGTGCTCTCTCTCTCTCTCTCTCAAATAAACAAAGTCTTAAAAAAAAAATTAAGAGTTTGCTTTTTAAATAAACTGCTGGTGAACTCTGCAGCTGCAAGAAGTGGGGTGGTATGCACACACAAACTTGGGCAACTTCAGATTAGTTCTAGAGAAATACACAGAAAACTATTAACTATAGTCACTTCTAGAGGAGGGAACTGGGAGAAGAAAGGCACACTAAGGAAATTTTACCATATGCCCTTTCGAAAATTGTGAATCTAAATTAAAAAATATATTTGGGGGCGCCTGGGTGGCACAGCGGTTAAGCGTCTGCCTTCTGCTCAGGGCATGATCCCGGCGTTATGGGATCGAGCCCCACATCAGGCTCCTCCACTATAAGCCTGCTTCTTCCTCTCCCACTCCCCCTGCTTGTGTTCCCTCTCTCGCTGGCTGTCTCTATCTCTGTCGAATAAATAAATAAAATCTTTAAAATATATATATATATATTTGACCCTCTGAAACTAACAATTTTATGGTAAGACAGCTAAAAATACCCAAAGCACTTTGGTTTTCCAAATACCGACAATTTTTATAAAGTGGTAGTAATTAAGACAGCACAGTGCAGGTGCTAGGACAGAAAATGGACTGACAGTAGGGAAGGGAGTGTGCAGAGACAGATGCGCTTATCTGGGAACACCTGACTTAGGACACAGCTGGCTTCATAGGTCAGTGAGAGAAGCAGTTTTGCAATAATTGGTGGTGATGCATGTTTAAATATAAATGAAAAAAAATCAATAAAGGGACACCTGGGTGGCTCAGTCAGTTAAGCATCTGCCTTCAGCTCAGGTCATAATCTCAGGGTCCTGGGATCAAGTCCCACATCGGGCTCCTTGCTCAGCAGGAAGCCTGCTTCTCCCTCTGCTTGTGCTTTCTTTCTGATAAACAACTAAATCTTTAAAAAAAAAAAAAAAAAGAATAAAATTGGATCCCTACCTGCCTGGGTGGCTCAGTCAGTAAAGAGTCTGCCTTTGGCTCAGGTCATGATCCTGGGGTCCTGGGGTTGAGCCCCGCATCGGGCTCCCTTCTCGGCGGGGAGCCTGCTTTTCCCTCTGCCTGCCTCTCCCCCTGCTTGTGCTCTCTGACAAATAAATAAATAAAACTCTTAAAAAAAAAAAAGCTATTATAAAGAGAATGAAAAGGCAAGCCATAAACTGGAAGATTTTTGCCACTCCCATTCTGAATTATATCTAGAATATATAAAGAACTTCTGTGAATGAAAAAGAGAAAAATAAACGACCCAACAGAAGAATGGGGGGGGGGGCGATTTTACAGAAGAGGAAACACAGTTCCTAAACATATGAAATGATATTTGATCTTGTTATATAACAGAAAATGTAAATTAAAATCACTGTATCATCTCACATCTACTCTGTTGCAAACAATTAAGGATTGATAATATCAAATTCTAGTGAGGAAGTGAGATAAAGAACTGCAGTTGTCTTTTTTTTTTTAAGATTTATTTATTTGAGACAGAGAGAGCACAAGTGGGGATGAGGATCAGAGGGAGAGGGAGAAGCAGACTCCTCACTGAGCAGGGAGCCCAAACTGAGGACCCTGAAATCATGACCTGAGCCGAAGGTAGACACTTAACCAACTGAGCCACCCAGGCGCCCCAAAGGACTGCAGTTGTACCTGTAAATTTATACAACTTCTTTGGAAAACAGTTTGACAACAACTGGTAAAACTGAACATACCCATGCCCTGTACCCACCAATTCCACCTCTGGGTATAACTCTATAGAAAGGTGTGCTTATGTGCACTAAAAGACACATACGAAAGTATATACAGCAGCACTGTTTGAAATAAAAAATCAGGAACTGAAATGTCCACTGATGGAAGAATTAGTAAGGTGTGAGTGTTAAAACCATACATTATACACTAGAATATTATACATTATTATATAGCAATGAAATTACATCACATTGCAATAAAAAATGAATGAGGTATCCTACAAAATCTCTGACCAGTCCTCCTCAAAATCGTCAAGGTCATCGAAAGCAAATCAAGTCTGAGAAACTTTCACAGCCAAGAGGAGCCTAAGGAGACGTGATAACTACATGTGATGTACGATCGTGGGGGTCCTGAAACAGAAAAAGGACATCAGGTAAAAACTAAGAACATGTAAATAAACAATGGGCTTTTATTAACAATAATGTATCGGGAGGCCAGGGTGGCTCAATTGGTTAAGCATCTGCCTTCGGCTCAGGTTATCGTCCCGGGTTCTGGGATCAAGCACAGGGTTGGGCTCCCTGCTCAGTGGAGAGTCTGCTTCTCCCTCTTCCTCTGCCCCATCCACCCTCTCCCCACACACTCATGCTCTCTCTCACTCACTCTCTTGCTCTCTAATAAAATCTTAAAAAATAATAATGTATCAATCTTGGTTCATTAATGGTAATCAATGTACCATATTGATATAAGGAGACTGTGCGAGGTAATTGGAAACTCTATGTACTACTCAATTTTTCTGTAAATCTAAAACTGTTCTAAAAATGTCTATTAATTAGGGTACCTGGGTGGCTCAGGCGGTTGGGTATCCAACTCTTGGTTTTGGATCAGGTCATGATCTCAGGGTTGTGAGATTAAGCCCCATGTGGGACTCCATACTCAGCAAGGAGTCTGCTTGGGGTCCTCTCTTTCCCTTACCCTCTAGCCCCCACTCCCACTCATGCTCTCTCTCAAATAAAATCTTAAATGTCTATTAATTAAAACATGAATGAGTTATAGCAGCAGTAACATGGGTCAATTTTAAAAATAACATTAAGCAAAAGACACCTTGGAAAAAACAGACATGACTCCACTTACATTAAGTTCAAGAACAAGTGAATGTGTTGGTTAGGGTAAGACACAGTGAAACTACAACAGCTGAGTAACAGTATTACAGTACAAGTGAGGAAAATTAGCTCACCACTTGCCCAAGGTTCATAAGATCTTCCAGGGTCAGAAAATAAAGGTAGTGTAAAAACAAAATTGAGAATAGTGGTTGACTCTGGCAAGGGGAGAGGGGTGGACGGTGAAAGGAGGGAGGGAAAGGGCTGTGATCAGGTCTAAGCACCCGGGGGAGGGGGGCTTCTGGGATTGTAAAGCATTCCATTTCTTGTCCCGGGAGGAGTGTACATGTGTGTTCTATCTGTGGTTCTTTAAACACTACATGTTTTCATATACTTCTGTATGTATGCTATACTTCACAGATTTACGTTTTTATTTAAAAAGAAAAGAAGTACTTGTCTGGCCCCTGGGCAGGCTATGGGCCCTGATGCACTGGCAGAATTATTTTATATAGGAGGCTGCTCTCCTGGACCTCCTTAGGGTCTCCACATGGCCCTGACCTCCAAGGTAGCTCCCCTTGGATTCCCCTAAGCTGAGGGAAGCTGTCTTCCTTGTCAGTGCATGCCTGGCTTGAGTATATGCTCACCATTCCAGAAAAAGCTCCAGATGGGGGCTGTGCTTAGGGGGTCATCTCTGTCCCTTCCTGTCATATACCACCAGGCTCAGCAAAGCAACAGCACAGGAGTGGGAAGCAGCTGGGCCTGTTGGATATCGGGGGTCACCTTTTTCAGCCAGTCCAAGATGAGGCTTCAGTCTGGGCACCACCCAGGCTGGAGGGCACAGGCCTCTCTCAGGACAGATGGCTGCTTGCTGCCACTCCCACTCAATTGCTGGACAAAAATTCCCACTGCCCCAGGGGACTGATAAGAGAGAGGGGCCAGGGGGCAGAGTAGGCTGAGGTCATGGATGAAAGATGATCTCTGGGCCATAGAGCGTGCAAAACTAAATCTGTCACTGAATGGGGTCAGGGCAAATCTGTGGATCCAGTGGCAAAAGGGGTCCAGCCCGTAGGTCACTGATCCCCAGTTTAGCCCTGGGAGGCTGCTTCCCTCCCACACGTTCCACCCAAGTGTTGAACACTGACATCACTGCCACAAAGTCCCCCACACCCAACAACAGGGAGACAGAACCAGACTCTCTGAGTTCTCTTCCAAAGGAACATGGAGGCACAGAGAGGCTGAGAGTTACCCATGACCACACAGCCAGTGACAGGCCATGGACCTCTGGCTTCCACCTTGTGATGGAGAGGCCCTCCCCTTGACAGGCTCAGCCCTCCTGTTGGGGAGAGTGGGATTCCTTCAATGGGGCATTGAAAGAAGATAGGGACTCAGAACACAAGTAGCCAGCAAACACCCCCACACACCATAAACCTCAAGCATAGTCTTCCTCCACCCTAGAATAAACGAGGTCTGATCTCGATCCAGAAAACATTCCCCAACCTAGAGCCAGGAAGGGTTGTCCTATGGGAAAAGGGGCCCCAAACCTCAAAGACCCAAGAAAGCAAAGGCAGATGCCTTGGCAGACATCCCTAGAGTCCACCAGAAGCTCTCAACTCCACTGAGGGAAGCAAGTGGGAGTTTCAGAGACTAGGGAGCTCCTGGTTCACCCCTAACCTGAAGCCAATAAATGGACTTACTTCCTGGATAGACTGGGATGGCCAGGGGAAGCCACATCGACAGAAGGGGAGGCCACAGGGCCAGCCTTGGCTTACAGATTCACTGAACAGAGGACCAGCCAACCAGACCCCTTAAACATTCCAAAAAAGATTATGGCACTATCACTCTGAAATCCCCCTCCTGGGAATTTGCCCAAAGAAGGAAAAAGCTGTGAGCACAAGAGGTCACCAGAGGGTTGTTTATAGACAGACACTGGAAGATTTAAGTGACAAATGAGAGCTGCCTCGTGCTGATGTCGCCCTTGACAGTCTGGCCGGCGATGTGTAAATAAGGCAGGGCTGAGGACCTTAGTCCTCATTTTCTCTTTATGCCTCAGGGGTATGTTAAGATGTGATAACATAAGCAAAGGGCTTGCCTTGTGGCCTGGCCCAGATGATCGCTCAAATAGTACCTCAAGCAAATAAAAATGATAGAATATTTATCACATCTAAAACTGGTAAGAAAAAAAACCCCAACCCTTGACACTGGTTATCGATGAGACCGCAGGGAACAAGCTATTGGAGAGCAATCGGAGAGCATCCATCAAAGCCTTAAATGGACATAGTCTGAGACCCAGAAATTACACTACAAAGAACTTGACCTGTGTGTCTTTAGATAATGCCAAAATATGTTCACGACAGTGCAGACTGTAATAATTATATACAAAACTGGAAACAAGTGTCCACCAACAGCAGAAGGATTACAGAAACTGTTCCATCCACAGAATGGAATTCTGTGGAACTGTCAAACAAGGAAGAGCACACAGACAGCATCTGGCAGGAATTTCTGAGTGACAGCATGACTGCTTTAGTGTAACTTTCATATACAGATCATTAAGTAAAAACTCAAAACTATCTTTCTAAAGCTAGAACCAGAACATTTATTTTGTAGAGAGACACTGGGATTCAGTAGAGATTGGGAAGCGGGTAGATTTTTAATTATATACCTTTCTTCGAATTTTTTAAATTATGTGTACATTTATATAACACATAATTACAAATACATGTGTTAATGGGGCTGTCTGGATGACAGAACTATAGGTTATTTCTTTACTGGTTTTAGTTATAAAGTGTATATATAGTTTGTATATATACATAATTGCATATATATGCATGTGTGTGCCTGTGTATATAACTCTCTCTCTCCATATATATATATATATAAACAAAACTTACCATCTTGACCATTTTTCAGTTCAGGGGATTAAGTACATTCATGTTGTGCAACCATCACCACCATCCATCTCCAGAACCTTTTCAACATTCTAAATGGAAACCTTTCCCTGTTAAACACTAATTCCCCATCCCTGCTCCCTGCCCCCCCCCCCCCGCCCACATTCTACTTTGTCTCTATAAATTTTGGCTTTTCCAGGGATCATTTAAGTGGAAGCATACAGTATTTCTTCTTTTGTGACTGGCTTGTTACACTTAGCATGTCCTCAAGGTTCATCCATGTTGTGCCATGTGATAGGACTTCCTTTTTAAGGCTGGACTGTATTCCATTGTGTGTGTGTATATGCTGCATTTTGTTCATCCATTCATGCAACAATATAACACTTGGGTTATTTCCACCTTTTCAGTGTTGTGAATAATGTTGCTATGAACAAGGGTGTGCAAGTATCTGTTGAAGATCCTGCTTCAATTCTTTTGGCTATGTACCCAGAAGTGAAATTGCTGGATCATACGGTAATTGTTTCAACTTTTGAATAACTGCCAGACTGTTTTCCCCACAATGGCTCTATCATTTTACTTTCCCACCAACAATGCATGAGGGTACTCTTATTTTTAAACTGTTTTAATGGCTGCTAAGGAGACCGACTTGGCTTCTGGCTTGTTCCTGGTGTTGCTGATACTGTGTGATTTGTGAAGTGACATGTTCTGTGTTGCCAACACCCGACATCCTCCACAGTAATCTGGAAAAACCCCACACACCCTGGCCCCGTCTAGCGGTGCAGCCCGAGCAGCTCAGAAGCTCCTAGACAACAGAAGCCTGCCATTTTGTGCCCCAAGAGGGAAAGTGGGAGCTGGTGCACCACCCACCCATCCACTGCCCCAGGGTGGAGAGGCTCCAGAGAGAAGTGGAAAGCCTTAGTGAGGCACTTACCTCAATGGGCCTTCCCAGTGCCAGGGATTCCTGGCTGGCCTGGCTAAGGCCATGGTCCCCGGAGGCCACGGTGAAGTGCTTGTCGAGTCAGGCCTCACTGCCTGTAGCCAACAGAGAATGCAGTCACCATGCAGCAGGCAGTGCCTGTGGCCTCAGGGCTGGCCAAGCAGGTCTGGGCATGGCCTCCAAAGACCTGGTCAGACAGTTGTACAGTGAGGCCCCCACGGGCCTTCTGAGGTCAAGCCTACAGCTTCTGGGACCCTCAAATCCCCTCCCCCAGGTTTCTCAATATTTGGACCAGAAAATGCCTGCCTCAGAATAGGAAATCCAGGTGGGAGTGACTGAAGATGCAGACTCCGGGGCCTGGGTCCTAGATCTGGACTCAGGTTTGATGCTGTACCTGACAGTCTGCCTCATCAATTTGAGAATTACAGACTTTGGCAAAAGCTGGTCTCACTCTCTGAGGAAGAACTCATTGGCAGGAGCATGGCTCCCAAACTAAGGCTGGGAAGGAGAGCTCTCCTGACATCAACCCTGTAGGGGCCGTATCTGCCAGGTCCCTGGCACACAGCAAGGGTTCAGAGTGTGAATGCCCAAGACGGGGGCAGGGAGCACCCTTCCTTAGGACCCTGCCTCCCTGCTTAGCTGAGGGACCTTCAGGAGGAAAAAAGACAAGGCTTCAGTGACACCACCAATCCTCAATTCCTGAGGGAAAGACTGGCAGCCTTGCATTTACCCTGGTCATGGTAATGAGATACACAATGGGCACCATACTGACCTCCTTGTGGGCTTATTCCGTCCTCAGCCCAGAAGCTGTGGGAGCTCAGGCCACGGAAGCAAACTACCCAGCCCCTGACCCACAGCTCTGACAGTGGGAGAGCAGGGACTTAAAGAACCTAGCCTGATTCCAAATTGGTGCTATGAACAAGCTGGAAGCGACTGGCGGGAAAGGACAGGATTAGTTAAAATATCCCCTTCCTTAATGGTGTGTGGAACTCCAGACACCAGAGGGTACCTGTGGTGACTACAGGCACTTGAGAGCCCATTCCTTGTCAAGATGCTTCGTCTCCTGGAAGGTGGCTCAATGAGACAGCCACAGAGCTGGCAGCCTGATTCTGTCCCTGCTTCCTGGGGCTCCCTGCTCTCATGAGGTTTTTTTTGTGAGACCAAGTGATAGCAGCAATGCCAGGTGAGATCTTCAGCACCCTTCAAGTCACACTCCTACAATTCTTTGATGTGGACCAAGAATGTCTTCAATCCTACATCAGGTGTGCTAAAAATGTAGCTTCAGCTTCCTCTTCCAACCCGGCTTTGACCCTAAAATGTTGGTCAGGATAGAAATGCTGGACCTGTGGGTGGGAGGGGTCAGAGAGATCCAGCCGAGGGTGTTGCTGGGATGGAGAGGGCTGGGATGATCCAGGGGCTAGCAGCAGAGCTAAGGGCCAGCCCAGGGAAGGGGAGGAACATGCTGGTGCTGAAGGAAGGTAATAATACACAGGGCCTGGGCTCCAGGGCACATCCTGACCCCATAGGAATCTCAGAGGTAATAGTGACAAGCCTAGCATGCGGCAACACGTAGGCTGGGTGTGGCTGGGCTTCTTCCCCAAGCCAGGGAAATGGCAGAGGTTTCACCTTTTTTCCCCAATGCACTGACTGGTGATGGCTACTAAGAGGAAGCTGGAGGTCATGAAGCTACATCCAGAGCAAGCACCGAGGCCAATGAGCAGTGTCTTCTCCTGGCAGCATGCTCACCTGGAACGAAACCAACTGCCAGCTGGTCTCTTTAAAAACTGCTTGATCAAATGGTGCTGCCCAGGCTTTGAGTCTCATACTGAAAGATACTCGAACAATAACATTTTTGCCCATTTGAAGTTGCAGTTACCATGTTCTGAGCTCCTAAACTACTGCACACTTCCACTGTTTTTACACTTTAGAACAGAACTTTCCATTTATATCAAAATCACATTTTGTACCACCTCTAATTTTGTTTTAGTGAGAATTTGAGGTTAACTGTGCCATTCTCCCGACCTTCACCTCCAAGTTAAGGATACAGTGAAAAGCGTGGCATCTTAAGAAACAAGAGGGTAGGTGAAATCTCCCAGCACCAAGCCCAGGGAATGCGCCCCCTGCTGACCCTGTGACAGAATGCTGTAATTAGACACCTACTTGGTTAGTACCCTGGACAGAACTGGGCAGAAACAGCTACAATCAGGCCAAAGACTCTCTCCCCCAGGGGAATTTAACCAATCAAAAATACAAATAAATGAACCAGCTCAGTGTTACCCAAAGCCCCAATCTTCCTGGCTCCCAACAGTCTGGGAAGAAAGGGAGTGTATTTATGGCAAATAATTCTGGGGTTGAATCAATGCACTGTAAAATCAGAGACCCAAAATAAAAAAAAGAATCTATAAAGGGCTTCCATTCTGATCAACCCAAGACCATTACTGTACAAAAAACAGTTTTATTAGTTAATTACCGCAGGTGTGCCTCTGTTCATGCTTTAGGTCACACCCGTTTCTCAGATCCGGCCCAGGCTCATAGGCAAGTTACCAGATTAGCAAATAGGAAAACTGTTCTGCAAAATAGCAACTGTCAGCTTAAGGCATTACTAACATTGCAGAAAGAAGCAAGATTACTAGGGACGTTTGGACAGCTCAAGATGATTTCCGGAACAGGAAACCCTCTCTGAAAGGGCCAGCCCATGCTGGTGTCTGACATGGGAGAGGACACTCTTGCTCTGGGTGATAGGTCACTCCTTTAAACTCACCCACAATGTCACAGACAAAACACTGTCTACTCCTCAAGCTTTCAGATTTAGAAATTAGTTATATAAAAAGCACTCTGTCCCAGAAGCCCTGGCACATCTGCAGCCTCCCAGAGAGCTCACTCGATCCTCCCTGACTGGAGCAGGGGAGGATAGAGATATATGGAAGGTCAGTCAGGCTCAGTTTTTAAAAATGAATTCACTACTAGAAATATGGAGCAAGGGGTAGAGACCCCTGCTGCAATTACATGCGGAATCATTGTCCTCCCAGAGAGCGGGCTCCTCCGGGCTCCTTCAGTCCACGGAAGTGCTCAGAGCAGGGCAGGCCAGTGTGGCCACAGAGCTGACGCCTGCCTCACTGCATGCCGAACCACTGCTCCTGGTCAGCCCACTGGGCCGCCTCACTGTCGCTGCCCTCCAGGTCCCCTTCTTCCCCACTCCCTTCCATGTCGTCCACATCCTCCTCCTGAGTGGCATCCGTGGGACTCTCCTCCTTCTCCATCTTCTGCATCCCCTCTAGAGACTTCTGGTCATTGGGGTCCAAACTAGGGGACAACAAAACAAAGGAGAGGCCTGAATCTCTGCCTTGCTTCTTGCTGGCTGATGTGTCATCTCCCTGGCACGGCAGTGAAATGACCACCCAGTCACAGAGAAACTGCTAACGCCTGGCCTCTCCAAACAACTCTGGTTCCACAGGCGAGATCGAGGGAGTCCACCACTAGAAGTGAAAAAAGATGTCTTCTCCTAATTTTTAGAATTCTCAATTTGAGTTTTTCTCCACGTATTTCTTACATTTTCACACTTATTACCCCAGCATTCTGCTAGAGGAAGATACTAGATAACACAAATGAAAAAGCAGCAAACAACCATTAACAGAAAATTTCAAATGTAATTTCTTAACAGTATCAGATTTTAAGCTACAAAATTACAAAAAAAAAAAAAAAAACCACCTTATTTTTCTGTGAGTGAAGTTGTTTCATGTTCTTATGATGTGATTAACCATTTCGGCATTTCAGTAGTCAACCAAAATTATCATGCTTACCATGGAACACATTTGTCAACTCCTAGGTTAGACTCCAGGACCCAAATCTACCTCTACCCGGGCACACAAGTTTAGCGGCTAAAAATCATTACACATGCCAAAATCCCCAAAGTTCAGAGGCTTCAGAACATTTATTTACTTGGCTTCTAAGCAATTCTTCCTCTAACCTTTGTGATTATCACCAAGGCCAGGAGGTGTCCAATCTCTAGCAAATTCCACCTCTAATTCTATAACTGTAGATTGATTTTTAACCTCTTCTCTGAAACCCTCCATACAGCTCTCACCCACACCACCCAGGGCTCCCCACCCTTGGGACTCCCACCTTGCCTTCTAGAGATTGCTATGAAAGCACTTAGCACGTGGCATCGATCAGTCTATGCCTGAGACTGACAGCTCCCAGAATCACAGCATACCCAGTGGTTACTGAGATGCCAGGTATCCAACTGCTGAACAAATAAATGGATGTGATCAGACTCGATTAAAGACAGGCCTTCACCATAACCTTACAGACACACAGACAACCCTCAAATAAATCACTTCTGTATTAAACAGTAAGAATACCACTATTTATTTAGTATTTACTATGTACCAGGCACAGCACTAAGAGCTTTACATGGAATAATAATTTAATCCTCATTTAATCACTTAATACCTAATAAGGTAGATATAGACAAATCTATTAGTAACTTGCCCAAGATAACAGGTGAAGGTAATATTCAAACTTCAGAGCTTAAGTTCTTTACTACAGTAGGTAGAAACATGAGAAAGTACTTACAATACTTTGATTTGAAAAAGCAGAATATAAAATATATACTACATATACCCTATAAAAATATGTTTATGTGTGGGCAAGGCCAAGAAGATGATCTATACAAATGAAAACAGGTGATATAGTGATATGGGCTGCTTATGAGTGAAACAGTTCTTTAATGTTGCTTGTGATATACTTTACGAATTTTTTTTTTAGAAGTTATGAACTCACAAATACCTCTTATACCATTACTATTATTACTCTGTTTTCAACCATGGGCACAAAAGCGTGTGGGTTTCCGGAACTCCTATTACATAGTTCCCTGCCTCCTCTTCCCCTCATTGACCTTCCCCCCATGGGAGGCTAAGTGCCTACCTTAGTGCTATACTATATTGGTCCATTGCCTCCTGATACTCATTGACAGCTACAAGGAAATCTCCTAGGATCCGATGCAGGACACAGTCACTCTGATTAGCTAGTGCATTCCTCAGCAAAGCAATTCCATCTTCGTATTTCTGTTCTCTGCCTGAAAAGAAAAAGATCCTCATTTTCCTACTTTACACAACATTTTGAAAATATACTCCCCTCTCAAATCATATATACAAAATCACAACAGTGATCACAATTCAATAATCTCTTTGTAGATATCTTTAAGAGAACAGTGGTATGGCAAGAAATAAGAACAAGCTCATACGAATTCCTATTCCGTTAAGAAATGGGGAGCTTGAGTTCTGATTTTTTAAATGTTACTCTTAAACCTAAGTTCAAATAAAAGCCAAAATGCATTTTATTTACCAAACCAGCCCAAACCCAGGATTCATCATCAATCAGGACTAAAAAAACCAAAGCTAAAAGGAAAGTCATAAGCAAACCCAGATGGGTCGAAATAGTTCAAGCTGGCTAAGACCAGTTCTATTCAGCCCAAAGTAGTTCAGGACAACCCAAACCAAATCAAAGTGAGCTGAACAGGTACCAACCAAGTATAGCTGGTTTGAGCCACTCAAAAAGTCAGTCACTGCCAATCCAAACTAGTCTAAGCCATCTACATTTGGTTGTGCTAAATATAAACCAATTCACATGCGCTCAAACCTACTACAAAAGGCACACACCTGTCTGGTCATCTGTAACCAGCTGGGACCAGGAAATCCAAATGAGATCAGGTTTTATACAATTAACAACAAAACGGAAGTAAATAAGATACACTTACTAAGTAGTTCTGCTTTTTTCACCACAGCCTTAATGTAATCCGGCCTTTGGGTCAGAGCTTTATCTAATAAAGTTTTGGCTTTCTCCTGTGTTACTGGGTCTTCAAGACAAACAGTGGCTAAAAGGGTAAGGGTCTGTGCATTTGCTCCTAGAGTTTTGTAAACATTGTTAGCCATTACCATTGCCTCACGAATACTGTTGGAAGCCAAGTAACATTCAATGAGACCTGAAAAAATAAAACAGAAAGTTCAACCACATTATCATTCTAAGCAATGCTTTCACCCTGACACCCTTCCAAACTGCAAACCTTCAAAGCTTCAGACAAAGGGCAGGCCAGGGGAAAACTCTGATGACATTAGAGAGTATGTTGATGGAATAAGAAGTGCTCTTCCCCAAAGCACTTCAGGGATGTAGAAAAAGGCTGATGCACTGCAAAGGCACCTTTAGTGAGCAAAGGAAACAGGCATAAGTAAAATGAAGCAGGTAGGCAGCCCAGCTGAATGTTAAGAGGAACAAACACGACCTTAATCATTACTTGAAATAGAGATGATGTTGACAACAAAGCGCAAGGTTCCACTGCCTCTTAACAAGCTATTAATTCGGTCATCTTTAGTCCTAGGCTCACGTGGGAGAGCTTTACAGTTCCAAGTGAATGTCCAGTTCTATAAAACTAGTTGTGTAATTTCTACTAATGGACCTAAGGAGCAACCTAAGAAGAAGGACAACTTTTCATTTGAAACATAAAAGTTATCTCAAAAGACATTTGCTGAGGGTTTCCCTAACCTAGATAGAAAATGCTTAGCAGATGGACCAAATACACCAAGATTGGCAGCTCCTGCGTCTTACCACACCCACAACAAGATGCCCTATGGGGACTCTTCAAGCAGAGACAACTCTCAACTCTTCTTGCCAAGAACTTGAGAACAGAGGAAGTACTTTTTGACACAAAGCTCTCATCAAAACAGAAAAACAGCTTAAACCCCAAACCCACGCATCCCTGGCAGATTTTCTCTGCGTACTCCTCCACCCTAGCAGCATTTATAATATTTGTGCACATTCTACCACACACTATGGTTACTTAATCAGAAATTACCTAACTCTTCAGGGCAATGTGCTGGATTCAGAATATGGCTGTTTGTAACTACTTATTGAGCAGTTTTATTTCCCTGCTAAAGCCCCTCCTGGAACTTCAGAAGGAAATGGAAAGAATGCTCTTCACTACTCCTTTGCCTCCGCCCATAAAGGAAGCTCGGCTGGAGGTTGCAAGAAGTACCAGAGAGCATAATCAGTTACCCTGCTTCAAAACTTCAAATGGTGGTTTGAGTGCCAGCAACCCATGAAGCCTCACTGGCCTGGAGAAGGTCCTCTGCCCCCAATGACTCTAACCATCCTCTTTCCAAGCACTGTGGGGGGTTCATTATTCAACTGCATTCCTGGGCTCTTGTGAAACAGGCACGCAGCAGAAAGGAACTAGCGTGATAAAAGCAGCTGAGAGGCTAGGAAGTTAGTTTCAGGATTAAAAATTTAATCCAGAACCAAAAACTTGGTGTGCTGGGGATACTTTAAGAACAAATCCACAATACACATAGTTCTCTATCTAAGCAGATTTGTTCTTTACCCCAACTTCCAAATTTTCTCAAATCTGAACTCATCTTCCTGTTAAGAGCAAGCCACTCCTAGACTCCTGGGTTTATTTTTAAATTCTTATAAAAATATGCTTTGGAGGAACTGCATCTTATAAGATCTATTTTAACATCTGTGACTGAGTCACCAAATGTTGCTGAAGCTGGCACACTCCTTTGAACTCCTAGGGTCAGTTCACATGAACTTAAAATAGGATGTAACAAAACAAAGTTTGACCCTGATCGTGCCCACTCAGGAGGTCACAATGAAATGACTAGTTCCCACAACCAACACTGTCATATGGGTATGAAGTTACCCTATGAGTAATATTTCTGCCCCAAGGTAAAACAACTTTTAAAAAATAAAGTCATAACCAGGGGCGCCTGGGTGGCTCAGTCGCTAAGCGTCTGCCTTCGGCTCAGGGCGTGATCATGGCGTTCCGGGATCGAGCCCCACATCAGGCTTCTCCACTAGGAGCCTGCTTCTTCCTCTCCCACTCCCCCTGCTTGTGTTCCCTCTCTCGCTGGCTGTCTCTCTCTAATAAATAAATAAATAAATAAATCTTAAAAAAAATAAATAAAGACATAACCAAGCGATGCCGCGTTCCAGCAGTGCCAGCACAGATTCACATTAAGGAGTGAGCCATGTTTGAGAAATAAAAATAGGACAAAAAACCATCCCCAGCTACTCCCCCACCAAAAACCAGGAAAAGAGAATGAAAAAAATATATTCTGAAGGTCCAGTGAAAGCCCAAAATGATTTTTTTTTTTAAGATTTTATTTATTTATTCGACAGAGATAGAGACAGCCAGGAGAGAGGGAACACAAGCAGGGGGAGTGGGAGAGGAAGAAGCAGGCTCCTAGCGGAGGAGCCTGATGTGGGGCTCGATCCCATAACGCCGGGATCACGCCCCGAGCCGAAGGCAGACGCCCAACCGCTGTGCCACCCAGGCGCCCCCCAAAATGATTTTTTAAATGCCTAATGCAGTGATTCCCAAACTTGTCCACACACTGACATTACCTGGGGTCTTCAAAAAAGTACTGGTGCCCATCTCCCAACAGCAATATTCTGATTTCGATAGTATTGGAGTGACCTGGCATAAGGATTTTTAAAAGTACCCCCAGAGTACTCTAACATGCAAGAGAGTCTGGGAACTACTGGCCTAACAAAACCTTCCATCTGGGGGTGCCTGGGTGGCTCAGTCAGTTAAGCATCCCAACTCTTGATATCAGCTCAGGTCATAATCTCAGTGTCGTGAGATCAAGTCCCCATGCTGGGGTGAGGCCTGCTTACAATTCTCTATCTCCCTCTGCCTCTCCCCCACCCCCAAGTCGTGAGCACATGTGCTCTCTCTCTCAAAAAAACAAAAATTAAGAGTGCTAATGCTACATTACCTACAGATTCGCACTATTCATCTCTATTTTTCATCTTACCTTCATAACAATCTAAGCGACAAGGTGCAAGCCGTATAGCCTCCCGAAAGTGGATTATTGCTTCTTGGACTCTGCCCATGTTTCTAAGTGCTGCTCCCTTAAGTAGCAAAGCTTGAACACTATTACTGTTCAGCTGAATGGCCTTGGCTCCTAAATAGAGGGCCCGAGAGTAGCGTTTGCTATAAAAGCTATGACACCTGGAGAAAAAAAAAAATAATAATGCAACATTACCAGAAAGAAAATGGTAAAGAAACTTCATTCAAAACCAAACAGAAGGTCCTCTACATGAGCCTTATTACAAAGCACACTTACAGCTTTAACCTGAGATGTTAGAGGGCGGGGGGAGACAAAAACAAAAAAAAACTAAATATTTTTAAAGGGAAATATTGATATGGAAGGGAAAAATTATGGGAAAGAACCTGATATCTGAATATATTATCAAGTGAGAGATATTCAGATAATCTGTAAAGCCATGGTAAATAACAAAGCAGCACCTTCTGGCCTATTCACCGATGGCCTCCAGTGCTGAGCACGATGTACTAGCTCAGCGGATACCTACCCCAAGAAAGTCTGAGAAAAGACTCAGTGAGGTAACTAATGTGTCCAAAGTCAAAGACCTTGATCTGAATCTAAGTCTGATTATCTCTTAAACCTACGTCTCCAACCTATATGCTATTTGGGAGGAACCACAATTTGCCAAAGAATGTACTGAAATCTGGAGAGAAGGGAATAGATAAACATACCCAGAGACCACCCAGGGTTCTGCATGCTGATCAGAAATATTGAAAAGGCGGCAGCCAAGATTCTCCACATCCTCTAGCCGCCCTTCTCTTGCCAGGAGGTAGCCATATACATCCATTCCTGGAAAGGAAGAGGCTTTTTTAAAAAGCAGCAGCAGGCGTCCTTTATTAAAGAGCAACAGCCTTCATCAGAGCCCCACTCAAGCCCCAGCTCCAGCATGGTCTGAGCCCTTTCCACCATCATGAGCTCCTCCCACCAGCATTCCCACTTTCCTACAATATGACTTAATAAGGGGCACCTGATTGACTCAATCAGGTGGGAATCAGGTGGGAGTCTGACTGTTGATTTCAGCTCCGGTCATGATCTCAGGACTGTGAGATTAAGCCCCACTTGAGGCTCTGTGCTCAGCAGGGAGTCTGCCTGAGATTCTCCCTCCGCCCTTCCCCTCACTATGGCTTGTGAGCTCTCTCTCCCTCTCTCTTTAAAATAAATAGATAAATCTTAAATTAAAAAAAAATTTTTTTTAAAGATTTTATTTATTTATCAGAGAGAGCGCACACAAGCAGGGAGAGCGGCAGGCAGAGGGAGAAGCAGACTCCTCACTAGCAAGAAGCCTGATGTGGGACTTGATTCCAGGAGGCTGGGATCATGATCTGAGCCGAAGGCAGACACTTAACTGACTGAGCCACCCAGATGTCCCAAAAAAATGACTATTAAAAAGACAAAACACATCCAAAAAGTTTAAAAAGCAAAGGAGTAGAAAGATCTACAACTCACAATTTGAAAGCCAATTATTTTTGGGAACTGTTCGTCCCTACAATCTGTGACATGATATACAGTTATCCTAACTCATAACCAGAAAAGGCCCAAAAAGGCATCAAGTAATTTCTTTTCTTCAAGAAGCCTAGGCACAGTCCAGAGTATACACTTAAATATGCTGGTTAGTCTCAGAAAAAGTAGCCTATTCCAGATAAAGCATCTAGTTCTTTTTGGAGTCCAGCTGATTTAAGATCACCCACTCCCTGCTTATTCTCACTCATATTCTATTAAAAGGGTCCCATGCTTGCTGTCACCCATCTCTTACCACCATCCCCTTCATTCCTTGTTATCCCTTCAGACGCCCAGCAAAATGTCTCTCTTGCCAAGATCACTGCAATACTCCCTGCTGGCCCCCAAACTTGGGCCTGAGCTTCCAACTTCAAGCTGCCAACTACTGCCAGACTAGTATTTCTAACACACCATTTTCATCATGGGCACAAGCAACTCAGAGAAGAGAAATAAGCACTGGGCAGGAGGGAGACCTTGGGCAAACAATTTCATCATTCTGGATCTGTTCCCTCATCTCCCTGCTCTGTAGTTCTCATGGCTTAAGAGTCTACAGGACTAACTACTGTCACAAGGCCATATTTTTCTGATGGCCTCTTTTGGGACTTCATAAGCAAATTTCAGCCTATCTATCAGACTTATTTCCCACTGCCCATCACTCACTGCCAGTCAATGCACATTCATCCTCTGGAAGTCCCTATGGCTCACCCCTTCAGCTATAATCTTTGAGATCAATGATTTTTTGTTATTGTTCATTCCTAATTACTTCCTTTAATCATCTCATTCCTTTCTTAATGCCTGTTCACTTACTCCCTTTTAAGTATACTAAGTATCCCCTAAAAGGATATTATGGTTTGGGGGATGCCATCCAAATTCTTAGTAAGGCACACCATAAATTTATAAATCATAAGGAAGGGCTATCACCCCTCCCAAAAGAAAAAGAGCCAAATAATGATCTGCCTGGAGATGACACTTGAATTCGAGCAAAAACAAACGCTCAAAATGGAATTACTCAAGTGTTAGAAACATGTATCAGACCTGGAAAAAAAAAAAAAGTGAAACACTACTAGAATAAGTTTCACAAAATATTTCTATGAAAAATGGCATCAGAATATTATGCTACATTGTCTCCCTTTCTTTTCTGATCCCTCCCTCTGCAGCCACTTCCACCAGGGCTCAAGAATAACCTACCTTTTATCAAATAAGGATCCAACATCTGTGCCTGTTCAAACTTGAGGACAGAGTTTTTATTGTCTCCAGCTCTGAAGTACAGATCTGCTAAGCTTCCCAGCAGGTCCACGTTATCTCGCAATAAGGACTTTTTCTCTAGTGAACTTCAAAATATTAAACATTGACCCTTAACATTTATTACGAATCCTCTTAGTTTCTGAATCTGGGTGACAGGCATATAAGCACTATTTTCTTTTGTGTATATATAACATTTTTCATAATAAAAAGCTTTTCAAACAAATCATATACACTAGATTTTCTTACTCTGAGCTTATGATTTAAAGAAAGTTATACATGATAAGAAAGCCACTATACAGAATGAAGCAGAAATCTCTCTCATTACCTAGAAAGAACTTTCTGATTGCAGGTTTTCAGAGGACAACATGGAGCTAAATGTAATGTCATTCAAAAGTGACTTTGCATAACACAAAACCCAGTTTCTTATCCTTGGACTTTACCTGACTAGAAAGAAAATCACAGTCCGAAAGAGGCAACCCAAGTCAGATGCTGCAATCTATGCTCTGGGACATCCAAAAAGATGTTCTTCCAAGTTCAAGCATGACAACTACGACAGCCAGCTGTGGAAGGGTTACCACTTTTACAAATAACAGAGCTGAACTCAGTCAAAGTTTACATTTAACAGGTCCTCAAGGCAGAGATTATTACCCTTAGGACTATTAAGTACATTAAGAGACTAAAGCAAGCCTGAGGACAACAGGCTGCAACACCAAGAAATAAGCATCTCATATTTCTATTTTGCTAATTTCTATTTTACACCAGACCTCCATAAAGGAAAGGGCCTCAAGAACACTGAATTAACTTTGTGGCTCTCACCAGATAGTATTGATTGCCCTCGAGTTGTCACCAGTGTGCACAAAAGCATATGCTTTGATCCACACAGACAGCCAATCCAAGTTAGGCACAGTCTGGATCACGTTCATTGTCATCGATGCCACCTCTGCGCCTTTTACAGAAAGGGAAAGCAAACCTAATCCAACAGAAAACAGGAGAAATAACGTGAAGCATAGCATTCCTCTTCCACAATCAAAGAAGCATTAGGCTACTCTTTCCATTGGCTACAAGGTAACCCTTTCCCTATTCTAAGCGAGATGCAGATGACAAAACAACCATAATTTAACATTTCTTGATCTGTGAAAAATACATGACAACAGTAATCTACTGAATCACTCTCTGGAAGTTAGGCATGGGCAAATTTTTTTTTAATTTACTCTTTCAGTAATCTCTAAACCCAACATGGGGTTTGAACTTATGCCTCAAGATCAAGAGTCGCAAGCTCTTCCAACTGAGCCAGCCATGTGCCCCGTGTACAGATTCTAATGTACAGCTATGAGTAAGAACTACCATCTCAGAGAGTAAACAATCCAGAGAAATAGGCTGAGAATGATCTGTACCTAGTATGGCATCAAGGGCTAACGGGCACTGCCTCAGCACTTCCTTGTAGCTGGTGACTGAAGGGCGCTCCTGACCAGCCTTCTTGTACAGGTTTGCCAGCATCATGTTTATCTGTAATAAACAAAAACAAAAAGACAGTAAGATAAGCATATATTGCAAAGAAAATATCTCACCACCAATTAAGTCCTCATTTTTTATTACCAGCTACTATTCTACTTTTTACTGGAAAACCTACCCACAGCCCTGTGGAAATTAATAAAGACCAATCCCATTTTTCAAACCAAAGAGGAAATTACTACCTTCGCTTTTCCTATGTCCTCCCATTTCTAAGACGGAAGTCAAATTCCTCTCACTTACCCAACCAAAAGGCCCCGTACTATCTGGACCAAAGATGCTGCCTCTGGAAATGGGAGTAATATTTATTTGAGAAATGTTATAGAATTCTAATTACCTTGATTCTTTCTTGATCTTAAGACAGAAGATGAACTACCCTAGAGTGCTCAAGTTTACATATTTTAAATGCAATTAATATCAAGACATAGGAAAATGAGGAATTCTTAACATAGCTTGTTAAGAAAGATCAAATGAATTTTCCCCAAAAAGAAAATGACAAGATACAGAGTTAAATACTTGGCTTCTCTCTGACAATTATTCTAGCAGCTAGACTCTAGCCATTCTAACACTGACAGCATGGACCCACAAGTACTACCTGACTCATCAAGTGATGCTACAAAAATCAAACTCTGACTGACCTCTGGAGGTACAATGATCCAGAGAGTAGCTACATCACTTAAATCCAGTAAATGCACTTTAAGCACAATTCAAATTTGTAACTCAGTAGAGCTCTTTTAAAATAACCCTTTCTAAAAACACAACAAGGAAAATTTGAGAAAACCTACAAGTTCCAAAGAACGTAGAAGTTACAGGGAAAAGTAAGTGATCTTAATAGTACAGAGAGAGAGAGAAAAGAACATTCCAATTTAAAATTAAGATCTTAAACATAGCACTAGTGTTTGCCAGATCACTAACCTAAGGAAGCAGTCAACATGAGGACACACAAAAAAAGCGAATCCCCAATCTCTTCGGTTATCTGTAGCCTGGTACACCAGATATTTACTCAAAAGAGTGGCTCTGAGGATGAAGAACATCTGCTCCAATTATGACTTACAGTATATAAAACAATCTAGTATGGCATTAATCCATACTGATGATTCAAATAATGAAATAATGAAATATCAGAAATAAAACTTTATTTGGCCTCACCTTTTCCATTTTAGGCTATGTTGAAAATGCAAAAGAAAATACTTAAAGGAAAACTCCAGTATTAGTGTCAATACTTGAAAAGAATAAAAGATTAAATTTAAGATCCTTTCTTGACTGCTTGTTATTAACAAACTATGACCGACAGACCATCTGTCTCAACAAATATTAAAATTCCCTTTAAACTACCTATCACGTCAAAAGAATGAGTTTTGAGTACTACCTATGAGAAAGTCAATTCTTTATAAAACAGATCCTTACTTGGGAACATCACAAAGTCACATTCCACCAGTTATAAACACAAGCAGTCATCTTTTTCTCAAAACTGAGTGAGAAATTGTATGTTGATAGGTTTACTCTTAAAAGTTGAAGATTTACCAAGATATAATAATCTCACACTGGAATTTTCCTTTAAAATGTGAAGAAATGTGTGGTGGTGTTTACCATACATTAACAGACGTTCATTTAGACGTATTTTGACTCACTTCCTTGTCCTTTACACAGACTGAGAAGCCAGTTAACTCCCTAACGGACAAGAAAGAAAAACTGTAAATATTATAAGGTTTATGTTTGAGGCACACATCTTTGTTTGTTCCTGGCTACAACAGCTCTACAGAATGAAGGATATGTACGCCTAACAAATGTGGACTCCTCTAGTCCCTCTTAAAGTGATGGCTTTAAACACCAAAGCGTTGGATACCACAAACTGAGCATATTTGCCATTACTCATTTTTAAAAAAATGTCCCCACCCTCAAGTCATTGAGGAAATTGTGGTACATCCAATAAGATAAGGAAAAGGCATCATTCAAGTTTATAATCAAAATGGCATCTTCCAAAAGGAAGACACTCTTCACATATGCAAAAAAACTATACTTGGGATAAGTCTTTTCATAGTGTATCAGAAAACAGTACATAGCATCCAACCTTATTATGAGACAGGTTAGTCTGTAATATGCTTCCGAATGTTAATAGCATAAAATAAACTGAGGAAATAGCTTAGCTTTTAAAATACGCAGAAAATAGTAAATAGATCCTCCATATAAGAAGATGCTTAAACACACTGTCATCAAGTTGGATCGGTTACTTTTAAAACTCAGCAACACTTAAGTGAAAAAACACTAAATATACCACTGCTTAGATTCCTCTTCTTTTAAGGGCAGGAGGATGTACACAGACATCTTACATATAAAATTCCTCACTGTTAAGCACAAGTTGCACCGAACGGTTCTTCAATGAAGTGAGGAAGGCAGGTGACATGAGAGCATATGTTAGAATATTAACTACTGATGTGAATTCAACCCTAAGAGCAAGGATTCTCATTGTTCTTCTAAACTGGACTCAAACTATAATCAAAGATACCCAATATAATACTCCTTACAAAATAGTATTTTAAAAAAGTATTCTTTCACATATGAACTTATTTATTTTTCCAAAGGTCAGCAGAGAAAAGTTTTATTAACCTCATTTTATAAATTAAAAAAAAAAGTAAAGTTCAGATTGGTAACTTGCCCAAGTTCAACTACACAGTTCATAGCTTGTATGCCCTAAACTCAGACAAGATACGAGATCTCTTGATTTCAGCTGAAGGTGTTCTATTGATTATACAATATGTTGCCACATCAAACACAAATATATATATCCCACATACAAATAAGTACATAAAGATCTTGTAATCTTGGATTTTTAAAACAAAGGGACTAATAAGCTCACTTACATTATCAAATGGGGGCACCTACAGCATGCAAAACATGAGGTTCTAAAAAAAGTACCACTGCCACCTGGAAGAATTTGCAAATTATTATTTCCTATGGTAAGAAATACCAAAGAATGAGCACTTGTAGTATTCTCCAGCTATCATTTTCATCAGCTGAATTTTCAGCGTTTCATAAGAAAGTAATTCTTCAATCTCTCTGAACCTCATCCACTCCATTAACAGGGGAACAAAGTAACTGAAGAGTAAAATGTTCGGATGGACTCCCTAAGGCATGGAGAAAACATGGAGGAAGTGGGTTGGAAGGACCGGGTAGGAGAATATTATGTAACAAATTGTTAATTCAACTTACTTTGGGAGTCCTTTGTCTTGAAGGGATCCCATCAAGTATAGCAATGGCATCTTTATCTTGTTTTAGCATCGTATAACATTCAGCCATTTTGTATTTCACTTCAATTTCAGATGGAAGACACTAAGAGGTAATGAAAACATCTCTTCAAAACACTACTTCAACAGAATGGCAGTTCTTTAAAATGTTTATACATAGAGTTACCATATGACACAGCATTATGCTCCTGCACATACAGCCAAGAGAACTGAAAACCTATGTCTGCACAAAAACCTACACACAAATGTTGGGGCACCTGGGTGGCTGAGTCAGTTAAGTGTCCAACTCTTGATTTCCGCTCAGGTCTTGATCTCAGGGTCATGAGCTCAAGCCCCACGTTGGGCTCCATCCACAGCATGGAGCCTACTTGAAAACAAAACAAAAAACCTGCAGACAAATGTCCATACCAACATTATTAATGATAGACAAAAAGTAGAAGTAATGTCCATCAACTAATGAATACATAAAATATGGCACATCCATACAACGGAATATATATTTTTTAAGATTTTATTTATCTGTCAGAGAGAGAGAGCACAAGTAGGGGGAGTGGCAGGCAGAAGAAGAAACAGGCTTCCTAGTGAGTGGGCAACGCGACATGGGGCTCGATCCCAGGACCCTGAGATCGTGACCTGAGCCAAAGGCAGACACTCAACTGACTGAGCCACCCAGGAGCCCCTGGAATATTTTTTTTAAGATTTATTTGAGAGAGCAAGAGAGTGAGCACAAATGGGGGGAGGGGCAGAAGGAAAGGGAGAAGCAGACTCCCCACTGAGTAGGAAGTCCAACTCGAGGCTCCATCCCAGGACCCTGAGATCATGACCTGCGCCAAAGGTGGATGCTTAACTGACTGAGCCACCCAGGTGCCCCCATACAATGGAATATTATTTAGCGATAAAAAGAACGAAGAACTGATTCATGCTATAACATAGATCAAACTTGAAAACATTATGCTAAAGTAAAAGCCAGACACAAAAGGTCACATATTGTATGATTCCATTCACATGAAATATCCAGAAGAGGCAAATCCAGAGACAGAGGGGTTAGTGATTCCCAGAGCCTGAGGAGGTAACAGGCATGGGAATTTTCTAGGGTGATAAAAATGTTCTGGAATTAAACAGTGGTGACAGTTGTGCAATTTTATGAACATACTAAAACCTACTGAATTGTTAATTTTATGACATTATATCTTAATTAAAAAAAAAATTCCTTAGAGCTTAATTATAGAGAACTGATAGTTACCAGAGGGGAGGAGGTGAGGGGATGGGTTAAATAAGCAATGAGCATTAAGGAGTGCACTAGTTGTGATGAGCACAGGGTGATGTATGCAAGTGTTGAATTACTACATTGTATACCTGAAACTAATATGACACTGTAATGGTAACTAACTGGAATTAAAACAAAAACTTAAAAAAAAATTAAAAATGTGAGGTCAAAAGAACTTTTTAAAGATTAAATGTATTTAATTAACATGAAAGGCTTAGCATGGTGCTTGGCATACTCAATACTCAAAAAGTTAGCTACTTCTAGGAATGACCCTATGTGGATAATATACATGACTTCCACTCAGTGCCAGAAAACAGAAAATCCTGGGGTGCCTGGCTGGCTCAGTCAGTGGAGCATCCAACTCTTGATCTTGGGATTGAGTCTGAGCCCCACACTGGGAATAGAGATTACTTTAAAAAAATAAAATAGGGGCGCCTGGGTGGCTCAGTCGGCTAAGGGTCTGACTCTTGATTTTGACTCTGGTCATGACCTCAGGGTCCTGGGAGAGAGCCCAGCACCAAGCCTGCTGCTCAGCAGGGAGTCTGCTTGTCTCCCTCTGTCCCTCCCCCCACTCTCTTTCTTTCTTTCCCAAATAAATAAATCTTATAAATAAACAAAAATAAAAATTTTTTTAAAAAAAGGGAAAGAAAACAGAGAAGATCCTGGTAATCAGCTCTTTAATAACAAAAAACAAAGGTTTTACATAAAGAAACAAGAAGATGAAAATCTAGAGGCTTTAAAAATAGAGCAACTACATTAATTTGTCTTTTTTCAAAATATGGAAAAATACAAAGTAGAAAAAAACATAACTTATAATTTCACTCCCAGGTCATTCTATTGACATTCCTTCTAATGTATGTAAGTATGTATGTATTTTTACTGACATTCCTTTTAAATACAAGTTGCACATATAATTTAAACAAAGACAGGGTCAAATTGCAAGGTAGTTTCCCTCTCCCTAAAGCTTTCCCACAGTTAAATTCCTTTCCTTCAAACACACAAAATCTTTCATGCATATTACCCGTGTGTGTATGTCTCTCTCTCTCTCTCTCTCTCTCTCTCTCTCTATGGCATATATATATATATATGGTATATGCCAGGATATATTTATATATCTATAAACTATCCCCTTTAAACAAAAAGCATTGAAACATTTCTTCAAACCTCATTTTCCTTACTAATACATATAGTTCTTTCCAAATCAGCATGTGCACCTCTATCTCATTTTTCATTTAAGTAACAGTTCCATCACATTCCATCTTATGGCTATGCTCTAATTTAACTAGACCCTACTGATGATAACTTTTGCTTCTAGTTTCTTACCATTTCAAACCACTGCAATAAGCAGCCTTGGTTCTATCATACACCCTGTAAACCTTCCATGAGTCTATTAGGGTTAATTTCTAGCAACTGGATGACTCTGTCAAATTGGAAGACTCTGTGAAATTACAATTTCCCCTTCATTTAATTATCAAGCTACTGAAACTGCAGAAACTCTGAGAATATTTCCCATAAATTTCCCTAGGCACTAACAACCCTAATAATTGAGTTACATTTTAAAAGTTGTACTTTAATTAAAATTATAAAAACACTTTAGATTTTGAATTGTTGGTATAAAAGGGAGGAACAATGCAGAACTTCAGTGAACCCACATAATTCAGGTTTAACTCCATTTTTAGATTCATCCAGAGTGAATTCTGCATTCTTGCATCTAAGTGATTTTTCATCTTTGTTTGTTCAGTCAGCTCCCCTTTAAAATTACTTATTTTTCCATCTTCTACATCTAATCAGCAGTCTTGTAAATTCCTTCAGTCTCTCTCACTCTCAAAAAAAAAAAAAAAATCACACGTCAATCTCCATTTACCTGACTTTGTGGAGTAGATGCAGAATTACCAGTTGACGGTCTCACCTTTGAAGTTTTACTTAGGGCTTTCTTCTGCTGTAACGCCATGGTATACTTACTCACAGCATTCCGATATTCCTTATCATGAAAGAGAGAATCTGCATGATACACCAAAAGCTGGTACTTCTGAGATGGGGAGAATAACTCACTAGAAAACAAAGAAAATATACCCCCTACATGGGTTATTTTGCAATGTTAGAACATCCTCCTTAGTACCCACATAAGTCTAGCATAAAAAGCCTTGTGTAATGACAGTCCACAAAAGTCATTGTACCTTAAGTGCTAGTCCCTAAAATGAGAGGCATGAGAGTTGTACTCTATGCTAATATGGTCAACACATACAGGCAACTGCTTTAAATTACTGTTTTAATATGCTTTTCTCCTTTATTTACTATAAAAGTAATGATACCTCTAAATCAAATTCAGTAATACACAGATATACAAAGAGAAACGTTATACATCTTCTCCTCCCCTTCTTTAGCCCAAATCCTCTTTATTTTTTTTTTTTTAAAGAGAGAGATAGCACGAGAGCATGCACAAGTGGAGTGGGTAAGGAGAAAGAGAGGGAGAGAATCTTAGAGCATGGAGCCTGCTTCAGGGCTCAATCTCACGACCATGAGATCATGACATGACCCGAAATACAGAGTTGGACACTTAACCAACTGAGCCACCCAGGTGCCCCCCCAATGGCCTCTTAATTTAATAGTATGACATATATCCATACTTTCTTATATTAGCATGAATTTTTAGCTTAATGTAGACAAAGGAGAGAAATCACAATGATTTAACTAATACTACCAAAGGGTTGAAGAATCTGGAAAAGTGAAACCTCACTGCTTTGAAACTTTTTAAGTAAAGTGCTAAACAAAAAGAGGTTTCAAAGGAACTGAAAATTCTTCAAATACTGAAGATGGGAATAGAACAGGATAAGCCAATGGGATAGAGTGGGATAGAAAGAGGATTAGCCTTATTTGATGAAAGTTTTTTTTTAATTTTACATACAAAAGTAAACCATTTTTTTAAACTTTTAAAAGATTTATTTATTTATTTGAGAGTGAGACCACAGAGGGAGAGGGAGAGTGAGAGGGAGAAGCAGACTCCCTGCTGAGCAGGGAGCCCAACAGGGGGCCGATCCCAGGACCCCAAGATCATGACCCAAGCCAAAGGCAAATGCCCAACCAGC